>NW_022103908.1:13488119-13515045 GCF_000313985.2 Echinops telfairi | reverse complement strand
CTATACTAGTAAAAGACTGTAGTAAAAAGTCTTGAAACCTATTTTCACATTTAATATTTTAACATTGTAATGGTTTCTTGATATGCATTTTTTTTATTATTGTGTGCCATTGAGTCATTTCAACCAAACCCAAAACCAAACTCACAGCCATTGAGTCAATACTGACACACAACAACCCGGTACGTCAGAGAAGAATTATTCCATGGGCTTCCAAGATCGCAAATCTTAAAAAAAAAGATAGAAACATTTTATTAGCATATATTCACAAAATTCAAATGCTCAATTATATGAAGAGTTGTATTATCATTATCCCAATCCATTTTGCAATCTTTTCTTCTTCCTTGTACTATTAGCTCCCGAAACCCCTGACCTCTCCTGGTATAAGCGCAAGAATCCATTAGTTCAGTTACTGTCTCTATAGATTTACGTATCCTAGATTTCATATACAGGAAAATATAAAATTAAATAAAAACCCAAACTAGTGAAAATAACAGAGAAGACCCTCAATTGAAAAGAAAGTAGAAAAATATGAAAAACTAGAATAAATTTAAAATTAAGTCAAAAAGTGGATCAAATGACAAAGTGTTAAATTTTTACCTAGCTACATCTGCAATAATTCACTTCTTAATGTATAATCCATGTGTATTTCCCCTTCACTTTTTATTAAACTAAAACAGTTTTAAAATGAGACATGGGGAGACCAAATGATATTTTATTTTAACCTAACAATATCTACCACAATTGACATTACAGTGCTCTCTGTGTGATAGCTCACATCCCCCTCCCATGGTCATTGGAGGCTTGATCTGTGTGTGGACCCTGCAAATGGATTTGGGGTTCTATTTTCATATATAACCTTCTCCAAACCAACTATTCTAAAGTTAAACTCTGATACCATTCACTCCTTTGGATTTAGATTATATAATTTATAATCCTTGTACCACACAGGCTTGTGTAGTTTTTTCAGGTGAACTTAATGGATGCCTCACTTAGTGACCTGTTGGAAAAGACAAGCTTTTAAGACCTCAGGTGTTAACCTGTGTAGTAGCTGGGAACTATGTAGTTTCTTTACCACAATTTACCATAACAGCCATCTATTCAGTTATCTCTTTGCGAGAGCGAGCATCAAGGAGGACCATGTCTTAAGAACTAAGTGTTCTTAGATTGGGGCTAGAATTAAGTGTAAACATCAAACCCATTCATGTGTCTATGGTTTATATATGTCCCTTAGATATTGACATTTTATGTTGGAGAAAATTATTAATCATCTTTCGATGGCTTAAGGTAATTCTCTTGATAGGGTCATTAATTTAGGCACTAATTCAGAATTTAACACTGTTGACAAAAGGAACGTATGCAAGTATAAGGTAGCTACAAACCGGACACTATTTATACAAAAATTGTGGGTAGGTAATAAGACCAAACTTTCAATAATATTCATTGACAGTGATAGAACCACACCTACTAGATTAATATATGTCATAATAAAACAAGGAGGGTATTAAAGTATGTGGTTGCATAGACCCCCAACCATTGAACACCCCAAGCCAAGAGAGCTGAACTAAAGTCCAGCAACCACCAGTTCTATACCCATGGGACAACAGTCATTTGCTTCTTTCACATTAGGGACTTTCAACCAGAAGTCAAATGTCTAGAGGTGAGTTTGTGGTAAAGTCCAGTTCATGTAGTGGGGTTTGCACATTGAGTCCCTCTAATGTGGCCTATGAAGGATGGTGTATGCCTCAAAAGAACAGACTCTAGATGTACAACCTGTAGTCTATGTCACATAGCTTGGATTACCAATATGTATATAGAAACCAAATGAAAAATGCCCATTAGAAACACAGTGTGAGGCATATTCTCTTCTTGGGTTCTATATTACATATGTTTAAGTTTTTTTTCCTCAATGAGTAATTGTTCCTGCTTATTTTCCCATCAACAGAAATATACCCCCCTCACATACATGCTCCCTAACCCCTGTCTTGGGTTGAATTTTCAGCAACATTTGTTTATCACTCTGGTTAGGAGTGTCTGTTGATTCAGAATGATCTTAGCATGATTTTCTATGGCAGCAACTGAATGGTCATCTCTCTGTCCCCACATCCTGGAAAATTGACCTCAGCTTAGGTGAGATTTCCTCTGTCAAAGTGTTTTTTAAGATGTACCAGGAGCACTGGTAGTGTAGTGTTTACTCATTTGAAACCACAGCAGTTTCAAGGGAGAAAAGGCATTCTATTCCCATAAATATTTACATTATTTAAGATTCTAGACAATATATCTTCTAATAGCCAGGAACCATCAGCTTTCTTTGCCACATTTGCTTATGCACCCTGTGGTAGTCACCTAATCTGGTGTCAATTTAAGGATTAAGAGTGTATGGGTAGAGTCTAGGCTGTCAATCTGAAGATAGTCAATGAGACCTCTGAGTGGGCATGGCCTTCTCCTGAGAATTCTGGGAAATCTGGTACTTCCTCCTTGGAGGCTGGAGACATCCTTCGCTGCCACTCCCTGGGGGACATTGGCAGAATACAAGCCACATGGATGCAACCAGACCTTGAAGCTGGAGAAGCCACAGAGAGACCCCTGCCAGTGCTGAGATGGTTACAATGCCACTGGACAAAGACTTTCTGCCCACTGGCTTGTGACTGTCCTGCATTTGGCTTCATTGCATGTGTTTTGTGAGTCTGAAGAGGACTTTATAGATTGGTTTCAGACATATGGGATAATATCAGACTTATGGCCTTGGACTGGACTGGGTTGGGGTGTTTTCTTAATGTTCAATTGCTCTTTTATATAAACCTCTCCCTTATATACATATGCATATTTATGAATCTGTTTCTTTAGTATACCCAGACTAACACACACCATTGTGTCTTCAGTGATCATGTCAGAAGATGAGTATCATACAATGCTACATTATTAGAAAGAACCGTTCCTGTACTTTGGTAAGAATTGAGTAGAGGCCCAAAGTCCATCTGTTTCTTTATTGCATTTGTATTTATATTCATAAACAAATATACCTATATTTAAATACTTAAATAAATCTATTTCTTTCTTCTTTCCTCCTGCCCACTCTCGTGCTTACCCATCATTCGCAGCTCAGTAATTCCTATAAGATATAATTCTACTAATCAGACACAACCAGAAAAGCTAAATCCTCCTCGCTATCCATTTTGAAACACTTACTAGTCTTCTGTACCTGTTTTTATTTGCTCACTGCTCTCCTTCCCTGACTTCCTCCCCTCCCATATCCCCCAGGAACCTTCTGTCCTGTCGCTGTCTCTGTAGGTTTGCCTAGCCTGCCTGATTTGTATAAATATAGGTTTGTAGTCAAACAAGCCATCATCTAGCAAGGAAGCAACAAAGCTCACTTGGAAGAAACAGACCAGCCTGTGTGATCATGAGATGTTGACAAGAAAAGGTAACAGAAGTTCAAAACCAAGCAACCAAATCGTTGTTAAGTGGTGGGAATATAGTGAAGACCCAAAACTCATCTACAAGTTAACTCAACAGTCCCTCTCAGGAAGGCCACACAGAAAGGGTGATAAATTTAGGGTGTGATGTAGCACCCATGAAACACATAACCATCCTCTAGTTCTTTAATATTTCCTCTCCATACTATTATTGTTTTATTTCATTAATCATGTTAGACTTGCATATGTCCATTGTATACTTAAGATCATTTTATACATGAAAGCCAAGATAGATAACCCTTCATAAACAGTAATAGGAGTAATGGTTCCCAGAGGGAATGGGAAGTAAGTGGGGGGTAGGGTAGGAAAAGTAGGGAGAACAACTGATAGCCCTGATAACTGTGTAACCCCACTCAAGGGGTTGTATGTAAATGGATGTACTGAATGTTGTAAGATGTGGCATAAATAAATAAATAAGGGTTTCTGGGGGGAGGGTGCAGAAGAGAGCCCATAGTTCAAGAAAAAAGACCATGTTTTGAAACTCACTGTGGTATCAATTGTAAAATGCTGCTCGATGTGATTCAATTATAGAATTTTATCATATCTGTAAGAGCCCCCCCATAAAATAATAATTTTTAGGAAAGAAGGGAAAAAATTGAAGTCTTAAAAAACCACAAGATAAGCTCTACCCTGTCCTATAACATCACTATGAGTTGACTTTAGAAGATTACATGACCTAGGAACAAAAGCATGCCTTCAGCCTGGTGTAACTCTTTATGGGAGTAGAAAGCTTCTTCTTTCTTCAGAAAAGCCACTGATTTTTTCTAACTACTAACCTAAGGGTTAGCAGCTGAATGCCTAACCACTATGCCGCTAGGGCTCCATAAAGGCAGAGTAAAACTGCCCTGTCATGTTTCCTAGTCTTTGATCTTTATAGCAACACATCTCTAGGTCCTTCCTATCACAGTACCACTGGTGTATTTGAACTGTCAACCTCTGTTATTTGCCTACTTCTTATCAGACTTCATATGTAATTTAAAATATCATTAATTTCATGTTTGAAGCATACTTTGTTGTTGTTATGTGCCATTGAGTCCATAAGGACCCAACGCACAACGGAATGAAGCATTGCACAGTCCTGCATCATCACAAGGGTTCGTTTCTTATGCGTGCACCTGTCGAGGCAACCACTATGTCAACCCATCTCGTCCAGAGCGTTTCTCTTTTCCTCCACCCCTCCACATCACCACACATGATGTCCTTCACCAGGGACTAGTCTCTCCTGACAACGTACCTGAAGTATGTAAGACAAATCTTGCCATCTTTGCTACTAAGGAGCTTTGAGGTCTTAGTTCTTCAAATACAGATATTTGTTCTTTTAGAAGTTCATGGCACTTTCAATATTATTCTCAAGCACCACAAACCAAATAAATAGATTTTTCTACAGTTTTTCTTATCCAGCATCCAAATTTCACTTGCATATGGTGCAATGGAGAATACCATGGCTTGGGTCAGGCACACCCTGGTTCTCAAAGGAACAGCCTTGCTTTTCAATACTAAAAAAGCAGATCTACCTGATGTCTGTGCTGCCGCTTCCATAAGCATTAATAGTGGATCCAAGTAAGACAAAAATCTTTGACAAATTCAACCTTTTCTCCCTTTATCATGATGTTGCCTATTGGTCCAATTGTGAGGATTTTGGTCTAGGTTTTCCTTGCATTCAGTTGTAACCCCTACTGAAGGTTACAATCTTTGATCTTTATCAACAAGTGCTTCAAATGTTCCTCAGTTTAAGCAAGTAAAGTTGTGTCATCCACATATTGCCAGTTGTTAATGAGCCACATTCTTCTTCATATAATCCAGCTCTTCTGATGATTTTCTCAGAATAAAGATGGAACAAATCGGAAAGAGGGTGCAGCCATGACAAGCACATTCCCTGATTTTAAACCATGCAGTAATCCCTTGTTTTGTTCACACAACTGCCTCTTGATCCATGTTCAAGTTGCAAATAAGCACACTGAAGTGTTCTATAATTCCAGTTCTTCTCAAGGTTATCCAGTTTATTATGGTCAACACAGTCAAATGCCTTTGCATAGTAAATGAAGCACAAGTAAATATCTTTCACATTTTCTCTGCTTTGAGCCATGATCCAGTTGACATCAACAATGATGACACTTGTTCCACATCCTCTTCTGAATCCTGTTTCCTGTCAGTATCAATGTACTGCTGTAACCAGTGCTGGAAGTTCTTCAGCAAAAATTTACTTGTGTGCAACATTAATGATATCATTCTATAATTTGAGCATTCTACTGTATCACTTTTTTTTTTTTTGGTAATGGGCACATATATGGATCTCTTACAGTCAGTTGGCCTAATAGTTGTCTTCCACATTTTCTGGCATAGACAAGTGAGTGCTTCCAGTGCATCGTCAGCTTTCTGCACCATTTCTCCGGGCACTCCATCCATTCTTGTTTGGAGCTCATGCATGCATTGCAGTTGCACCATGGGTTCTTGTTTCTCTACTACCTCCTGAAATAGTCTATCCTGTCAACCAGTTCTTTCTGAGACAGTGCCTCTGTGTATCCTCACCATCGTTACTACATTCAGGCTAGCTCATTGTTGCAGCCAGTGTGCCAAGCCATCTGATTGAGGATCATCTTCTTTTCATTCACTGTTTACTTTAAAAATCATGATGTTATTCTCCAGGTAAAAGTCTCTATCCATAACATATCCAAGGCCTGTGAGAGGAAATTTTGTCATTTTTGCTTCAAACCGATATTCTGGTTGTATTTCTTACAAGACAGAAGTTTTCGGGGTTTTTTGTGTGATAAATAGAATATTCAATATTCTTTGTTAATGTCATGGTTCAAATTCATCAATTTTATTCAGTATTTATTCATCTGTACAGATTTTGTAGTCATAAGAGGTGAATGAAAGAACTGTGGCTTGGATCAAACTTCAGTGCCGATGGGACATTTTTGGGTTCTGGCAGTTTAAATAGAAATTTTGCCGCAGAAGGAAGAAGAATGTGAAGACACAACCATGATACGCTCCTTCCCTATTGAACCACCCAGTGTCCCCTTGCTCTGTTCAAGACATTGCCTGTTGGTCTAGGATCAGTTTTCACATAAGCACCATCAAGTGATCTGAATCTCATTCTTTAAAATAAAATTTTACTCTCTTAGGATCCATACAATTTATTTTGTGTAGTCGGTGAGGCACAGGTGAACATCTTCCCACTATTCTCTGCTTTTAGCTAAGTTCTGTCTGACATTAACAATGATGTCCTCTATTATCTTCTCTTCTGACTCCATCTTGAATTCTGGGAACTCCCCATTAGTATACTGCTGCAACCATTTAAAAAAAGTACTGCTCTGTTATATTATCATATTTCTTTTTATAATTTCCACATTCCATTGGGTCACTTTTCTTTGGGAAGTGCACATACACGAGACACTTCTTGGCATGTAGAAGTGAATAGTTCATATATAATGTCATATATAATGGACTTGTCAATCTATCCAGGTAAATCTAAAAAGGTTAAATGTATCCTATCCATCTATGATGGGTGTGTTTTCTTGGTGGACTGTTAAATGCAAAGTATGATGTTCACACCCATCAGCCGCTCCAAGCTATGAAATATGGGCTTACTGCTCCCATCAAGAGTGTTCGTCTCAGAAATCCACAGAGGCAGTTCTGCCTTTCCTAATCGTATTGAGTCTAGGGCAGTGAGTCTTTGGTTATTACATTATTTATGGATAAAAAGGTTGTTTGGGGAGCAAAATATTGGAACATTGGGTGGGTTAAAAAAAAAGTGTGTCCAGGTTGTATCCTCTCAACATACTTATTAAATCTGTGTGCGGAGCAAATGATCAGAGAAGCTAGACTATATGAAGAAGACTGCAGTGTCAAGATTAGAGGAAGGCTTATGAACCATCTGCAGCATCCACTGACACATCCTCGCTTGATGAAAGTGAAAGAAGACTTCATTGCACTCGCTAATGAAGATCAGAGATTGTAGCCTTCCATATGGATCATGATTTAATGTAAGGAAAATGAAGTTTCTCACTGCATCAATAGGTAACATAACGATAAAGGTAGAAAAGATGGATGTTGTCAAGGATTTCATCTTGCTTGTATCAATAATCAATTCTGATGGAAGCAGTGGGCAAGAGCTCAAAAGACACACTGTGTTGGATAAATCTACTGCACGATCTTCCTTTCTGTGTAAAAACAAGGATGTTGTCTTTTTGAGGACCAGTGGTTTGCCTGACCAAAGTCACAGCATTTTCAGTCACCTCACATACACTCACAATTTGGTCATTGGAAAGGGAATACCCTGTGCCCTGTGTCCCCGCTACACAATTTCTTTTTTATTTTTTTTTCCTTTCCCCACTTCCTTTTTAGTTGTCTACCATGTGTATCCCTGTATTTGGTTCGGTCCCTGCCATATTGCCTGGTCCTCACTCCAGGAATGTTTGTATACAGTAGCTTTTTCCCTATGCCCCTTTTACATTTTTTTTTTAAGCTTACCTCAGCGGACTTATGTTGTACTTGTCCTTTTGTGCTTGACTTAGTTCGCTTAGCATGATTTCCTCCAGTTCTGTACAAAGTTGCTTTACACAATTGATGTATGTATGGATTGTGATAAGAGTTGTATGAGTCCCTAATAAAATGGTTAAAAAAATAAATAAGAACAAAGAAAATGGAATACCAAAGAAAAACCGATGCATTTGAACTGTGGTGCTTGCAAAAAATATTGAAAATATGGACTGCCCAACGGAAAAAGGACTCAGTCTTGGAAGGATGATAGTCAGAATTCCCCTTAGAGGCAAGGAGGGTGAGACGTTGTCTCGTGTACTTTGGACATGCTATCCAGAGCGGGGCTGCAAAGAAGAGGAACGCCCTTGGCAAGATGGATGGACAGTGGCTGCAACAATGAGCTCAAACCTAAAAACAGTTATGAGGATGGCCTAAGACCAATCGTTGTTCAGTTCTGTTGTACATAGGCTCACTATACATAGTTGAGTCAGAACTGACCTTTAGACACCTCATATCAACAACAATAAACATTGTACGTGTGACATACAAGAACATCATGAAGTCATGCGCTATGTTGCTGTAAGATGCCCTTGAGCCGGCTCTGACTCACAGTGACCCTTTGTACAAAAGAAGGCGATGTTGCCCGTGCTGTGCTGTCCTCACAATGATTGTGTTTGAGGCCATCATTGCAACCATCGTGTCAATTCGTCTTACTGAGTTTCTTTCTCTCTTTTTTAATCATGTTACTGGGGGCTCGTACAACTCTTATCACAATCCATACATTCATCCATTGTGTCAAGCACATTTGTACATATGTTGCCATCATCATTCTCAAAACATTTGCTTTCTACTTGAGCCCTTGGTATCAGCTCCTCCTTTTTTTCCCCTCCCTCCCCACTCCCTCCTCCCCATGAACCCTTGATGCTTTATAAATTATTATTATTTTGTCATATCTTACACCATCGATGTCTCCCTTCACCCACTTCTCCGCTGTCCATCCCCCAGGGAGTTTCTTTCTCTGTTTCATTGCTCCTCTGCTTTACCTTGTATGGTGCCTTTTTCTAGGGACCAGTCTCTCCTGATGACGTGTCCAAAGTACGTCAGACAAAGTTTTGCCTTTTAAGGCACATTCTGGCTGTACTTCCTCCAAGACAGATGTTTGTTCTGGTAATCCACAGTATTTTCAATATCATCGCTGTGAGCACAATTTGTATGCAACCGTCTTCTGGTTTTCCTGATTCATTGTCCAAATATCACATACCTTTGAGGTGATGGAAGATTAATGAATTGAGTTGGACATATCTTAGTTATCAAAATAAAACCCTCCCTGTGCCTCGCTCTAAAGAGGTCTGCAGCAGATTTGCCCAGGGAAGTTTTCTTTTGATTTCCTGACTGACACTTCCATGAATGAAAGCAAAATGAAATCCTTGAGAACTCCAGTTATCATGATTCTGTCTATTGTTCCAGTGCAAGGATTTTGGTTTTCATTACATTGAGCTTTATTTTGTAAAGTTTTGTTGAATTATAATTTATATATACATCTCACTGAGTTGATTATCTTCAAAAGTTGTGTAATTATCCCCAGAATCAAATTTTCCCCAATAGTCTTATTGAGATATATCTCATGTCATACATTTCCATAGTTGCCACATTTTGAAAGAATACTATATATATTTATATATTGCCACAGTCTGTTCTAGAACCCTGCCTTGCATTCATTATTTGCTCCCCATTTTCCTCCAATCTCTCCTTTACACCTGTCTCCCTATAAATCCATACTCTAATTATTGTCTGTGTACATCTGCCTAGCCTGTGATTCATATACTGGAAAACTTACCATAAAATATCAAAACAAAAGAAAATATATGTTTAAAAAAAATAAAAAATAAAATATTAAAACAAACTAGAGAAAGTGGGGAAAACCCTGTCTTGAGAAAAATCATGGAATATTGAAAGCTAGAATGAATCCAAAGTGGGTCAAGAAGGAGAGCTAATGACTGGGTACCATGTATAAACTAATTCCATTTGTCGTAATCAAATTTATGTTAGTCTCTGTCTGATAGCAAGGTTTTCACGTCCCTTAACTTTGATCAGAGGGGCTCCACCAGGGGCTTAATCAATGTAGGGCTCTACATTTTGGCTCCTATTGTTTAACTTTGGTCTCCCATGATCATCCATAACTTTATGAAAATTGAGTGTTAACAATTTAAGCTCTGGTAACTTAACCTCTTTCAGATTTGGCTTTTGTAATTTAGCATGCTTAGATCACCCAGGCTGCCTTGCTTCTTCCATGTGGACTTAGATGAAGTCTCACTTAGATGGCTGCTTGTTTGAATACAAGCCTTTAAGACCCCAGATACTATTCTTTTTTTTGTTGTTCCTGTTGTTTTCTGCTTTGAGCCCTTGATATAATCTCCTCTTTTGTCCCCACTCCCTCCTTCCACCCTCCCGTATCCTTGATCAATTATATATTGCTATTTCATATCTTACACTGTCCTTTGTCTCCCTTCACCCACATCCCCATTATCCATCCTCTTCTCTGGGGGGTGGGGGGGTGGCTAAATATCCAATCTTGTGATGGGGTCTCCTTTTCTCACCCTTCCCCCTCCCTGACTATCTCCTATCCTCATGATATCACTATTCCCATTACTGTTTCTGAGGGGTTTATCTTTCCTGAATCCTGTGTGGAGAGCTCTTAAATGTACCAATGATATCACTTAATCTTGATTCACTGCAAGGAGAGTGGGTTTAGACAAAGAACCTTTACTTCCCTTTCCACATCCTGTGAGGGGGCAAAGCTGGGACACAAACTCAGGGTCAGCTTGGCCATGTTTTTCCCCACTTTCTGTGACTTTCAGACAGGGTGAAGATAATTTATGAGAAACACATTTTATTCGGTCTTACAGAAGAAAAACATGTTTTCAACATTTTTCCCACTTGGCACCTTTCACAAGTTGTGGCCACAGACAAACTGTCAGAGGATGAACCTACTGATCACTTCCGGCCCAATCCCAATTTCACTATGAAGTGAAGCTCCAAGAAAGAGCCTCACAGAAACGACCCTCACATGAAACATTACCAGTCTGTGTCAGCTCACATCATACCCCTGTAGGACAGGCTCAAATGTGACCTTCAAATGTTCCAGCACTGGTTTACAGGGCCCAAAACATTGACCTTGGGTTTGATGGACCGCTGCTCCTAAATTCCTGAGTCTCAGCAGAACAGCATGAGTACTTGACCCTGGTCATCTCCTTTTTCCAAAACCACACTACCCCTGCAAGTTATGAGTAGAAAAGAACATTCCACACAAACTTGTTTTTATCTAAGTAAATCTTGGCAAGTTTGCTTATTGGTGTATCAACGCCTCCTCTCCCTAAATCCCAACTTAATAAGAGATTGTCATGGAGTATATGCTGACTCAGTGACCCTACAGGGCCGGGTAGAGATGCCTGAGCCTGGTGGTGTAATGGTTACACATTAGAATGCAACCGCCACTATCCCCAGACACTATTCTTTTTGGTATTTGAACACGATCTATTTTCTTCACCACATTTTGCTGTAGCATCCATATATTCAGTGATCTCTTCATGAGGTCAAGCATCATGCATGTCATAAGAAAATAAAGCAAAGCAGAACATATTAGAAACTGGAAAAAAATAAACATTAGACCAAAATGGAAACATAATAACTAGATATAACATTTAAGCTAACTAAAACTGTAGAAATCCACCTTAAAATGCACTCTATGTGATATCAAGACTATTCCTATCCTGCGTCCATAGTCATACAGTATTCACAGGAGGCTCAATCCACCTGGGGAACCCTGAAAACAGGTTTTTGGCTTTTGCTGTCATTCATACCCTCTGCAAAACAAGTGTGTAGAATTTAAGTTCTAATGTCATTCCCTCCTTTGGGTATGGGTTTAATTTTTACAATCCTTGGATCCCACAGGCTGGTCTTCTTTGCGGACTTCGCTGATACCTCATTAGATAGCTGCTTGGTTTTAGACAAGCTTTTAAGGCTCCAGACAATACTCTTTCTGACATCCAGGACCATCCGCTTTCTTCACCACATCATGCTATAACTCCGATCATATCTTCAGTGATCTCTTCATTAAGGCAAGCATTGAGCAGGGCCATGTCATAAAGCCTGTGTTCTTACATTAGGGCTACAATTAGTGCAAGCTCAAAATCTATTCATATATCTATGGTTCATATGTGTCCCTCATTCACTTTGGAGATATCATCATTATTTTTGGAGATCATTATAAATCATTATTGGAGTTCATTATGAATCAACCCCATGGGGCATATGGTAGTCCTATATATATTATCATGAGTTTAACCAATGATATAGAATTTAAAACACTGTTGCAAAATGCGGGATACAAATAAAAACTATGATGATAAATCATTTTATACTCCAGTGATAATCCAGTTTAAATAAAACAAATTCTGGAGGGAATGTGGAGACATGAGAACCCTTATGCACTACTAGTTTACTTTTAAATGTGTACAACCATTGTGGAAAGAGATATACTTCTACCTTAAAACGATTAGGAATATTAATCACATATGTCTCAGCAATACTTTTACTGGGGATATACCCCAAGAGGTAAGAGGCAGAACAAGCAAATGTATGCTTTTTCATGTTCACCACGGTATAGTTCACATTAGCAAGAAGCTGGAAACAGCCCAAACACTCATGAGTAGAAGAACGGATAAAGAAACTCTGGTACATACACCCAATGGAATACTATACATCTCGAAGCAGTGAGAAAGCTTTGAAACACCTCATAAAATGAATGGACCGGAAATCATTATGCTGAGTGAAATTAGACTAAGGTGTGCCTGACACAAGCAATGGCATTTTCAATTGCCTCATATGCATGTGAAAGTTGGACACTGGGTAAGGAAGATCAAAGAAGTATTGATACATTTAAAGACAAACAAATCTGTCTTGGAAGAAATACAGCCAGAATGCTCCTCGGAAGCAAGGTTGACAAGACTTCATCTCAAATACCTTGGACACATAATCAGAAGAGACCTATGTAATCAGAAAAAGCTGTCGTTCCTGGTCAAGGCGTGGGGCAATGAAAAAGAGGAAGGCCCTTGACAAGATGTACTGGCACAATGGCCGTGACAATGGACTCACAAATGACAATTGAGAGGGTGGCTCTGGATTGGGAGGTGTTTCCTCTGTTGTATGAAGGGTCACAGTGAAATGTTGCCTTGTCGATCACTGTCCTCACAGTCCCGCCATGCTGGAGTCGAGCAGGGCAGACTCTATGTCAGATCGTCTCGGTGAAGGAATTCTTTTGAATTGATGTCTATTTTATCAGACATTTGATAACACAGATCTTGCACTGAAATGTGAGCTTACTTTAAATAAAAACTCTCAGTAATTGAATGTGTGACTCTCAGAATGAGAATATTTTCTTTCATATAGTTTGATTTTAATATATACTACTAAACTTCCACCTTTATCAGGTTCTAGGTATGTGCCCACTATTTTAATATCTGTCTAATTTTTTCATTACAGTAAAGCACAAGAACAGTATCATTTCTCATGTTTTATGGGTTAAAAATAAGAATTCAAAGTGGCATTCACAAGCTTACTTCCTATAAAATGCCATTATATTCTTGAGTTATGAGTCCTTTGCTAATTCCAATTTGTATTAAATATTTATTTGAAAGACTACATATCCTGTATATATTTTGAGATTGCACATAAATTCTCAGTTTACCATTTAATCATTATTTTTTACACCAACAGATTAAGACCTTTAAAGTTTTAAAATAATAAATTTCCATTTAGTAATGAATGTACATAATATAGATTTTAATTGAATATACTATTAATGATTTCATATTAGTGTTTTTCTTATCATACTTCAAGAATTTAAACCACTTTAAATTTGTTCTACATCCTCAAAATGTGTGAAAATAGCTCACAACATTTTGTGCTTTCTTACTTTTATTTATTTATTTTGTACTTATTAAATATTTAAATGAATCCTGAATGCAATTAAGGGACTTTTAATAACACTTTTATTCAAATATTAATATTGATACATTATTAATTAAAAATAAACTCATTGCTATTGAGTTGATTCTGATTCAACAGGATGGAAGTGTTTTTTAAATAGTATATTAATATTTGAACAAAGTATTATTAAAAGTAGCATAACTGCATTTGGAATCCATTTAAATATTTAATACAAACAAAATAAATAGGGAAGAAAATATCATTTTTGATATTTTACATACATTTAAAGATAAAATTTCTTAAAGAATTTCTTGGTAACATACAGAGTTCTCTATATAAACTATTTTAGAAGCCACTATCACTGCACATTGGTCCACTTTCTGGGGCTGAGATTTGGATATTTTTCCTCTCCCTGAAATCTCATACATATGAGATTCTGGTACATATTAAAGTAAGGGGAAAATATAAACATATCAAATAATTTTATATGTAGAACATGGATAATTGGATGTCTTTATGTTAGTGGCTTCTCTATTATAATTCAATATTCTGTTTAAAATGTATTTAAACAGATTCTGATTAAAATGTATTTGTGAAAAAAAGAAATTCAAGATTCTCTAATTGAACACCTGCAAATTACTACTAAAAGGCTATTTATTTTATATCACCCAATGGTCTTCAATGCTCATGTGCAAAACCCAGAATAATATTCCAACTCAATGTTGTGTTACTCTCTCACTTTAATGCCAGATTTCCATTCTTTACAAAGCCTAAGTCTATATGTCTGAGTGGAAGAAAGCAGTACATCTTTATTTGCTATGATTTGTGATGAGCAATTGATAACTATTTTGTCTAATCCTCTTTAACCTGAATTAAAATGTCAAGGTGTCTTTCTATTCAGTGACTATGTTTGCTCACCAAAGAAATGGCCATGTAGTGGATATAGCCTAAAGAGATAAATTACATTGGTATTGTCTGGTTTGCTTTGCTTATCAAAATGAAAAACTAGACAGATAAAAATGTATTAAAGATGAGCCCACAGGCAACAGATTAGTCTAGGTTGAATACTCTCTCGGATTCCTTGTAAATCCATTTGAAATATATTTTGAAAAAGAAGGGGGGAAAATATAGCATTTTTAGGCAGTTTAAAGACAAGCACAAACCTTGATAAATAATTTGCTTATATTAATTGTTTTACTGTAAAACTTCTCTTTATTGAATCAGTTGTGACTCAGTAGGACAGGGTAACTGTCTCTGTCGAAACTGTAATTTTGTAGACAACAGAAATTAATGAGGCGATGTCAGACCCTTCCTGTGTGTGCATCAGACCTTTTCTGTGTGTGTGTGTATATGTGTATTGAGAGAGAGAGAGAGAGAGAGAGAGAGAGAGAGCGCAGTGAATTGACTTGAATTGTGACTTTCCTACAAAAATGATGGTAAACTGCCCTGATGGGTGCATTTCTGCTTGGATCCCTTTAAGGATGTGAGAGAAAGAGTAAATAATTTAAATTGGTACATATTTTTATCTGAATCTGAACACTAATATACTCCACACAAAGAACGAATATAGTAATGTTGAAGAACATATGGCACCAGTGAAATATTTATTGTGATTCTCTCCATTATTATTTCAAAAAAGAAGTTGATGGACATCCTGACAATAAAGATAAACATTAAAATACAAACTATCTCTAAAGCGGCAGAAATACCCTATCTGTGAGCTAGTATATAGGGTGCAGACCCTTCTCCTAAGGAACACATTTGCTTTGACATGTAGTACATCTCCATATAGTATGCATTTTACAAATTTCTACAGAAACAATGCTGTGCATTTTTATACAATTTTATACAGAAAATATTTAATGAGAGATGTAGATGTACATCTGGCAGTTGAAAAGTAGAATGTTTTCTTCTATATATTTCTCACCAGTTGATTTTGACAGCTGGAGGAACAGAGTCAATGTTCTGATCAGACTCTGTACCTGCATTCTCATCAAGTCCACAGTTTCTACAGCCCAGTGGATTGAATGCCACTGCAATCAGACAAATAAAATATTCCTATAAAAATGTAGTAATAAATTGCATACATCCTTTTGGGACTTTGGTCTTTCTGTGATCAGCTGTAACAAATTGGAGAAGAAGAACACAGAACTCATAGTTGGGCAGGTGGCACTGACAATCCAGGTAGTCCATCGCTTCTGCTGGGGCACAAAGCTAGCATAACATTGCCAATGCCTGGACAGCAAAAACTAAAAAGCTTTCCATAGCATATAGTAAAAGATATATGTATATTGAGAGAGAGGGAGAGAGAGAGAGAGAGAGTGAGCATATATATATATACAGTTTTACAATGTTGTCTATTTAATATACTGTGCTATATACATTTTAATACTATAAAGTGTATTATCTGTGTAGTAAAAAAATGAATGATAATAAATTAACCACTTGCACAGAGACTCTTAATTTTACAAATGTCAGAAGTCTTACATAAAAAGGCATTACCTACTCTTTATTAAAGAAAAAAGTGATGTATTCATTTCAGTGGCTAACACAGTTGCTTCTCTAAGGATCTGTTAAAAGGAATATTTGTTGGAATGCATTTGTTTATGATTTGGGGAAAAATTCTTCTAATTTTCAAAATTTGTATTAAGAAGATAATCAATGCTTATTTGTAGTTTGTTTTTCAGTAAAGAATCGCAAGAACCTTCTCAGAGGGATTGTGTAACAATGACAAACCTGAACATGAGATATTACAAGTTTTCTTTGTGAAATGAAGCATAAAAACCATGCAAAATTATGCACACATAAATGCACGTTAGTATTTCACAAGCTCGACAGGATGGGTGGCTCTTCTCTGCGTTGTGGATTGTTGAGCAGACTCAATATGCGCTTGCTCCACAGGTGGGAAAACCACAATTAGACTGCTGTTGCTGTTAGGTGCATCGAGTCGGCTCCACCCCACAACGACCCTGGACACCACAGAAGGAGACACTGCATGGCCTGCATGGCCGCGCGTCATCCTCACAATGCTCCTGCTGCCTTAGCCCACTGATGCAGCCACTGGGTCTATTCTTCTCATCGAGCGCCTTTCTTTTTTGGCTTCCACTCCACCTTCCCAAACATGATGTCCTACTTCAGGGACTGGTCTCTCTTCAATACTGCAAGGAGGTCTTGTGCATCTTACTTACCTAGGGCAATACATGTTTGAACTCTTGACTGCTGCTTCCATGAGACAATATCTTTGACAAATTCAACATTTTCTCCATTTATCATAATGTTACTTACTTTAACTTACTTCAATCATTTAAAATGAATTCACAAAGGAGACAGCAACAGGACCTATGGTTGGGAGGTGGGGCATGGGAGAAAAGGAGGCAGGAGTAGGGAAGTGGTGAACCAATAACATCCGGAACAGGGGAATAGCAAGGGACCTAAAATCTAAGGCAAGGAGGTGCAGTATTCCTGGTGATGCCTGACCAATTGTAATGCATCTGAGGGGAATTTCTGAGCGGTGAAGGATGGGTGAACATGATAGTCTGTCAGGAGGAAAGAAAAGAAATTATATATGTAGGTATAAATATATATATATTAATACGGGCTAATTTGATGGTATATATGTGTGTTTTTATGTACATATACATACATACATATATATATACCTCAGTATAAAAATAATTTTTTCTAATAATGTGGCAACCTATGATATTCACCTTCCTCACACGATTGCTGAAAACAAAATGGGTGCATAAAAATGGGGTGAAGAAAGCTGATGGTGTCAGTCTATTAAAAGATATAGTGGCTGGGATTCTTAAAGACATGAAGTTAAACAAGTGGCCATCTAGCAGGGAAACAACAAATCCCACAGGGAAGAAACACACCAGCCTGTCAGTCTGTGTGATAATGAGGTGTCAATGGGAGCAGGTATCAGAAGGTCAAAAACAAGGAATCAAATCGATGTGAAGGAGCAGGGACAAAGTGGAGATCCAAAATCCATCTGTGAGATAATTGGACATTCCATCACAGAAGTGAGACATGGAAGGGATGATAATTACAGGGTGCAGTCCAGCACTGATGAAACATAACTATCCTCTAGTTCTTTAATATTTCCTCCCCTCACTATTATGGCCTTAGTTTTCCTCACTAATCTTGCTTGACCTGCATATATGCACTTGTAAAACTAAAATCTTTTGATGGTCTAAATCCAAGATAGATAACCCCCTCAGGAATGGTAATGGAAGTAAACAATCCTTGAGGGCACAGGATGAGAGGTGGAGGAAAGGGGGAAGGGGAATTGATAGCAATGATGAATGTATAACCCCACTCAAGAGGAATGAACAACAGAATTGTAGGTGAATGAATACATTGGATCGTGTAAGACATGGCAATAATAATAACAATAACAATAATAATAGTATGTTAAGGGTTCATGGGGCTGGTAGGGTGGGACAGGGAGGGGCTAAAGAGTTCAAGAAGAAAGAAAATATATTGAAAATGATGTTTACAGCAATTGTAAAAATATGCTTAATATAATGGAATTATGGACTGTAATAATATCTGTAAGAATGCCTAATAAAATGTTAAAAATGAAGAAAAAATAAAATAAAATGAATTCAGTGTTATCTATTAAGCGTTGTCTCAGTGTTTCTTTTGTTTAAACATCTGAAAAATTTGAGGTTGACCTCCTCAGGGGTTTATAATCTTTTGCTACAATGGTATATGGTTCTATACAATATAAAAAAAGACTTTGTTATTAAAAACATATGGCATAATGTTATCATTTAAAACAAGCTTATTCACCAAGGACTTAAAAGTGTACATGTACCAAACATCTCACTTTGCATACCTAAAGAGGTGTTATAATGTATATCAAAGGACAAGAATTTCAGAATACTTCAACACAGCTTTCAAATTGAGAAAGCTTGCAACAGAAGACTACTGAAAGGTGAGTTTTTTTAATTATTATGTGAACATAACATTTTTGAATACAACCAAAAAATGGAAATGCATCTCAAAAAGGAGTTTCTTTTTCTATAACTGAAATGTTAATGAAGACTATTGAGTAGATATAATAAAGATTATTGTACTAAATTATATTAAATTATTGACTTTAACTATATGAAGTGAATTATGCATTGCAAGATCTTATAATAAAGTGAAATGGTTGCACTTTCTTTAAAGAAATCAGAGCAAGAAAAACAAGAACCTTTTCACTACAACAGAAATTTTCTTTTCACACATTTCTTTTCTTTGATGGGGATACAGTTGCTTACTTATTCTCTACCTTTCTCTCAGTTTGAAGTTTTATCTCTGAAAGATCTATATCCAGAGCTTGTCGTATAGATTTATCTCAGCCTGTCAATTTGAAACACTGCACTTCTATTTCCATGGTCATCACCTTTTAAAACTCTATGGGTTTTCAGTTTTATTAGCTTCACTTCTTCCTTGGGTCACATGAATATATTGAACTGTAGACAGTTGCTGAATCTATATGAAGAAAATGCTGAGAATATCAGTTTATCAGAAATTTGGGATTGGCATACATTTTCAATTGCTTTTTAAGGTCAATTATTCCTTGTTGATATAGCATACACAAGATTTGGTTTAGTGATTATATATGAACATTCCTTATCATTATACATATATAAACACTTATTTACATACACATATATGATTCTATTCCCTTCTAAGCATTTCTGGTCAAACAGTGTATTAATTTACATTTTATCTTCTGCAAATCATATGGTATCATCTATAATTTTTAAAATCCTTAAGATAGTAATCTATGCTTCTTTTTAGATAAATTTATCAAAAACAACTTATAAATATATTCTTATTTATAATAATTTAGTCTAATGTAATATAGATGCCAACAAGTTTGAAAGTTCAACAACCAGTTATTCAATCTTTAAAAAAATATTGTGTAATTTTCTGTTAACTTTTATGTTTTCTTAGTCAATTTGAGATAAAAATCTTAAAACTCACACTGCAATATGCTTTACGTAACTCTGAATCTTCAAGCACAGGATCAAAGTAATTCAAAGTGCGAAGTTTGAGTATCCCATTCTCATCTGGTATTAAATAAGACAGCATCTGCAGAAGCTTTTCCCTTTTCTGATCTGAAATATAGTGTATAATTTATATCTATCTCTGTACAGAGAGAGATTGAAATTGTACAGGTAAATTATATGAAGGTTGGCCCAGGACCTTTTTTTCACTTAAAAAAAGTGTATATATTGATATTGGCTTTGTACTTGTTATTTTATGAATAAAGATTTTACTTGGTTTTGCATATTGTATAACATTTCTTATTAAAGGATTTCAAATTAAACTATATTTATTATATCAACTATTATCCTGGGGATTCCATTATTACATATTAGTTAAAAGTCACACAACAGTGGTAGTGAAAATAGAATATAAAAAATCAGTGAGGAGAGCAACAAAAACATACTATTCATAAAGTTCAAGGAAAAAGTTGAGATGTACAAGTCTTAAATATGGTCTTATCAATTTAGAAACTAGTACTCAATCTTGGAAGAAGTATGGTCCTTACAGGCAAGGATGGAGAAACTTTGTCTCACATCCTTTGGACATGCAATCAGGAGAGATCAGTTCCTGGAGGATGTCATACTTGGTAAAGTAGAGAGGCTTTGAAAAAGAGTAAAGTCAACAAGATGGATTGACATAGAATTAGCAACAAGAGGCTCAAGTACAGGAACAATTGTGAAGATAGTGATATGTTAGGTCAAGTTGACTGAAGAAACAAACCAGTGACACTCATATATGTGTAAGAAAGAGTTTTATATTAACACGTAATTACAAATCAAGCAAACATACCAACCTAGTCCAATTCAAGTCCATAAGTCTAATACTAGTTCAGAAAGCCCTCTTCAAACTCATGTTGCCACATGCAATGAGGCAGGATGCAGGAAGACCACGGGTCAGTGGAAGGATGGCAGGGCTCCAGTAGCTCTGGGGTCAGCAAGCAGGAAGGTCAAGGCAGAGCTAAAGTGAAAGGCCAGGCTTCCGAGAGCTTTATATTTCAGTTGCACTTCCAAGAGAGGTCATCAGACTGCCACCTGACTGACAGGCTAAAACTCCACTCATTTCTTGTTACAGGCGCCATGTTGGCAAAAGCCTAACATCACAGCGCAGGACTGGGCAGTGCTTCAGTTTGTTGTGCATGGAGTTGCTCTGGGTCAGAAGCAACTGGATGGCACCTAACAACAAGAACAAGTCAGTGATAAATACGTCAACTTTAAAAATTTTAAACTATAAGCTGAGCTGACCCACATAATATTTGCTATGGAAAAAATGATGGGAGTTCACAAGTATGACTACATTTCCTCATATAAATTGATATGTTATCAGATTGTTATTAGATTTTACTACAGGGCTTGAAGAAGCAAACAGCCATGATGTGAATTGCCAATGAAGGGAGCCAGGTGAGAGAAACTGCAAACAATGTTTAGAAAATGATGATATTTCTCAGTTTACCTGAAGCAAGAAGCGAGGATCTTCAGTCCTACCATCACAGCGGGGGATCTACAAACAGTCCGAATAAGCTTGGGAGGGGATAATCCTTTCGTTCAGCCTCCACGTGATGAATCATCACTCACTCCACACCATACTTGCAGCCAAGGGAGTCTATTAACTTTCACCCATATCGCAATGTTTTTTTCCTAAAGCCCCGACATGTACACACACAAAAGACTTGCCACCTATTCCCTAAGTGCTAGACTTCACTGCCCGTTTGCCTAATCCAGATTCCTGTAAGAAGGAAGAGCAGATGTCTTAGCCTGTGTTTCTATAAGAGACACATACGTGCACATTCAACACAGAGTCTGTGTCACTAAAGTGACTGTGATTTTTGATACAAAGAACTATTGCTGTGAAAATGTGTCATTCTTATTTTATATGTACTTTTATGTTAAGAGCTCATAAAGAGTCCACCCCGCCCCTAACCCCAATTTTACCATTTGCTTCTCAGGTGATCCAACAGAAACAATACGGAATCCTGAAGATGATCTGGAAATCACAAGACAACAGAAGTAAAAAGTAATGCAAACTGTCAGTACAATATTCCTGAATGGCAAGTTAGCAGGCCTAAAATAGCTGGAAACATGCATTAAATTTGTGTCCAATCAATTCAGTTTGGGAGTACAATCGAATCTATTGAACAGCATGATGGCACAAGATAGGCACAGGTAAATGTCTGTGGACATTGCCAATACACCCCTGCTCCCCCCACCCCCCTACCTTCCATTGGCAGTTGATGACCAAGACAGTTCACATTCATGTATTAAGGCCTCCAATAAACATATCAGCGCTTCCTTAAGGATACTTAAACTTATTATCCTTTGTCAGCATTGGCAAATTTAATAATTGCTGAAGAACCTATCCTCTCACAATAGAAGAATCAGGCAATATCTTCTCCCAAAGAGCATAAGTTTTCCCCACATATAGAAAATCAGTCAACAGCCTGAATTTTGGAGTTTTATCTGATGCAATGAAGCTTACTGTGTGGGTAGACATTCATGTAGGCATAACAAGGCTAACCTAATGGAAATTTAAGGAAATAGGGAACTAATGCAAAACAATGTGATGTTAAAACTATATATAGATCCATGAGAATTCTTCAAGATAACATTAGGAGTATAAATATCACCACAAACACACACATGTAACAAAAGAATTTCAAGAATTTCCTGGCCTGGATTAAATTCTATGACATATTAAGAAAAATTAGGAAAAAAGTAACTTGAATGGTGTAAATTTTATGAAACTGCATTAAAAAGTGATTAGAGATATATACAAATGCATGTGTACATGTATGTATATGTGCATTCATATATGTATATTTACACACATCCATATATTCTTATTTAAATAGAGAGCTCTTTATTATTTTAATGTGAAAAGATTAAATCAGAAAAATAGACATATTATGTAGTATTATAAAATACACCGCTATAAGGAAGAAACGTCCCCAAATTGGCCTAGAATTGAAGATGTTATGAGTTGGCCTTGTGTTCACCTGTAGACCATAATGTTCACTTCTTAACATATTGCACAACATCGTGTACACCAGGTCCCTCTATAATCAGAATGGAGTTAGGTTCACACGTGTGCGCACACACAAAACCAAATTCATACTTTTATATAATAAAGGGCAGAGTTAAGGTCACTTTCCAGACCATAAACCAATATTTCCATTTAAAAGCTAATCAGGAGTGACTGATGCTTCTTTGCTAAGTACAGATTAAACACTGGTCTGTTTTTGTTTGTTTTTACTTCAAGAGAAGTTAGATAACCAATTTTAGGATTACCTATGATTTCAGCATTCATCTCAGTTTGCTCTCCTATGGGTTTTGTGTATTTCTGTGATGCTGGAAGCATTGCACCAGTGTCTCAAATACCGTCAGAGTCATTCATGTACCACAGAGTTCATTAGACCTTCTAGAGTAAGACAGATGAAAAACAAATCATCAGGCTAAATAAAAATAAAGAATGTTGTAGCTCCCCAGTTTCCCTCATCCTCACCTGGCATGCCTTTAAGTAATTATTAATCCAGTTACTATCTCTATAGATTTACTGAGTACGAGAAGAGAATATTCTGAAATTGGCTGTGGTGATGATTGCACAATTCTTAATATGATTGAACAATTGAATTGTATCATATGTGATGTATACGCCAATAAAACTATTTAAAAAAGAGAAAAATAATTCCTAGAATGGAATCACAGATGTGACAAATGTATGAAGTGTAATGGCGTGCACTCTGAAGGTGATAAGTTTGTCTTGTAAAAAAATGTAAATACATAGCTTTGGGGGAAAAAAATAAAGAACATATGTTTAAAATTTAAGCTCAGTTTTTAACGTCAAGGTCATGTTAATATGCTGCTATTTATTTTGGGAAGTATTAATGATCAACAATACTGTTAGCTAGATATATGGGCAAAGGAAAGAGAAATGATGATGGCAGGAATCTGTCAGAGATTATAACAGTAAGGAGAAGTGGACATGGGTTTCCTACACACCTGTCCAGCACAAAGACAGGTGAAGGGCAGGTAAGTCTCATTTCCTCATCAGTAGAACGGATCAGGGATGAACAGTATACCATTGTCTGATAAAGTGCTCTAAGGAAAAATGATGAAGTAAAAGAGCTGGAAATATTTAAAGCAGAGGTTCAAGAATACAAAATAAAATAAAATAAACAAGGTTCCAAGAATTGAGGGAGTATCAGTTGAAATGATTCAACAAACAGAGACAGTGCTGGGGTTGCTTATTCTATGACAAGAAATCTGGAAGACAGCTATATAGCTAATCACCTGGAAAAAAAATACTTGTTCTCAGCACCAAAGAATAATGATTCAAGAAGAAATTATTGGATGATATCATTAATAAGAAAAATGCTGACTATAATAAAAAATGGTTATCTGAGAGCAACATGCAAGCAAGCCCCCATGACAGACAAGTGGTGTCTGCACATGAGTGGCACCATTGAAGTGTTCAACCCAGATCTTGAGGTGAATTCTCTTGTTGATTCCCTATGCATTGTGTCATCCATGGTCACACGAGCTTTATACCTTATACATATTTATGTAATTTTCTAGAAGGTCTTCATTTTTTTAAAGATATAGTTATTTTCTTGGGGGCAAAGCAAAAACAAGAAAGTTCTTTACATAATTTTATGCGTATCTTTAGTAAGTTTCTACTTAAACCTTTCTGAAAACAATTCATCCTTAACATTATCTTTATTAAAACCTTCTTCTGACCTTTATGGAATATAGTATTTTAGTAAATTCATATTTATAGAGTAAACATAATTCTATATTTTAAATGACCTTCACTATATTGCCATAGGTGTCATTCGTCCTCTCACACCAGTTTTTATTCTCATAAAGCATTTTAACTGTCAGTTCTCACTCTCCAGTGAAATGGCTACTTCTGGTGCTCATAATAGTCATGAATGTTTTCATTGAAATGTCTACACAATAGAAAACTGATTAACATATTTAACTGAGTATAAAATAAAACAGTAAAATTTCCTTTTAAAGTTTCTGTTTTTGTGGAAGAATAATATGTTTAAATGCTAAGAATATATTGTAATGTATTTTATCCAACTGCAGTGATCACATTCTCAATTAAAATCTGTTTATATTTTAACTCTAAGTTTTCATTCTCCAGTGGAATAGTTACATCTGGGTACTCCTAATAACTATGCATATTTTATTGAAATGCCTACATAATATAAAATTGATTATGATATTTAGCTGGGCATACAGTACAATAATAAATGAATGATTTAGCAGTAAGTCACACGACTGCTATGTAATTTAAACGTTATTGATACATAGGGAAGATATACATATCTGTCCAAAATACAAATGTTTGTTGCTAATATCAAGCTTCTGGTGGAAAATATCCTAAACAAAACTTAAACGTGCTTGCTTGTATTACTCTTGTGACGTGATCACTCGATACAGCTCTTTTAGCCATCGTCTTTGTCACTCCCACTGAGTCACGGAGTAAGAAACACAGTGATGATTGGTTGTATTTTCATTTTTCCTGATGATTTGGGTAAGAGGTGATGGAAGAAGATGTTTATAGAATTTCATAAAATTGTGAGTGATGATTAACAGGGGTTATTTTGATTTTTTAATCATTTTATTGGGAACTCATGCAATTCTTATCATAATCCATCCATCCATCCATTGTGTCAAGCACATTTGTACATTTGTTTCCCTCATCATTTTCAAAACATTTGCTTTCTACTTGAGCCCTTGGTATCAGCTCCTCATTTCCCCTCCTCCCTCCTCGCCACTCCTCCCTCATGAACCCTTGATAATTTATAAATTAATATTGTTTTATCATGTCATGTGGGGATTGGTCAATTTTGCCATCTTGCTGGGTATAAAATGAGCCATGTCAGGAGCAGTAATGTTGTATTGTTGTGGCTAGGGTGTTGCTATAATACTACAAGTTATGCCATTGGTATTATAAATACCAGCAGCATCACTCCTGGTGAACATGCATTAACAGAGCTTCCAGACTAAAAACAGATAGAAATATGAAAGAATCAGTCCACAGCTGAGGGATTAGACACTAGAAACCCTCATTACAGTAAATAGTGGTCATGTTCAGTGAGAGTATAAGAGCAGAACCTTGCCAGAAGTGTAACGCTTTCTGTTTGGGAGACTTCCAAAATACGGGCAGGGAAGAGCTGCCTCCTCAAAGTAGAATTCACCGTAATGATGTGAAAGAGCAAAGCTGTTGAGACCTTCATATGAGGAATGACACGCATGAAGAATCAGCTGCTGCAAACACCCATTGTTAATCAGAACGTGGAGTATACAACCTAGAAAAGCTGAAAATGACAAAAAATGAAATAGAAAGGATATATCAATATACAAGGTATTAATGAGCTGAAATGGACAGGCATTGGCCATTTTGAATTTGAAAATCCCATGGTTTACTACACTGGGAATGACAAATCCAAGAGGAATAACATCATATTCATCATAAAAAAACATACTTCAAGATTTATTTAAAATGCAATGCTAACAGTACTAGAATAATAAGCAGAAGCCTACAAGGAAGATGAGTTCGTTAGACTATTATGATTCAAATGGCAATAGGTTTTTTGTTTGGATCATATGAGTTGAACTCTCATATTGTTTTATCTTTTATCTTTCCATTTTAAAGTGAGTAATTTCTAGTCTGTTATTCTAATGACCTTAGAATTCATATATTTAAAATGAAACCTATAGTAACTTAAATAAAACAAAAATAATGATAATTTAAATTAATATTTTCTTTTATTTCATAATAGTAAACAATGCTATTTTTTATTTTATTTTATTTTTTAATTTTTTTTTGCTGTTACTTTTTTTTTTTCTTTTTTTTTTACATTTTATTAGGGGCTCATACAACTGTTATCCCAATCCATACACACATCAATTGTGTAAAGCGCATTTGTA
>NW_022103908.1:13485840-13487749 GCF_000313985.2 Echinops telfairi | reverse complement strand
GTGCTTCTTCCATGTGGGCTTTGTTGCTTCTGAGCTAGATGGCTGCTTGATTACCTTCAAGCCTTTAAGACCCCAGACACTATACTTTTTGATAGCCGGGCACCATCAGCTTTCTTCACTATTTTTTATTTTAAAACATTATATTTAGCCACTCTTTGCTCTGAGATAACTTGAAGTTCATTAATGTCAGAATTTACTAAACTATGGAATTGATATTGATTTAAAATACAGAAGGAAATAAGAATGGTAAAAATATGATTTAGTTTTTTTTTTCTCTCTATGAATTGAAACTCTTTTTTGAGGATCAGAGTTGAGATCCACACTAAATCACAAGACACTATCAAAGTTTAGGAAAAATTACCTGTAATTATAGACTATATTTTATATTTAGTTAATATAAAATACATGTTGGCTTGTTTCTTCCCATAGAGTCAAAAGTGAATGAAAAATCATAGATGTTTCTAATATTACCTGTGATGAAATTCTACATAAATTAAAAGTGTGCTTCAAACTAAACATTTGATGAATGTGTTAAAGTCTACTAGATTTTATTATAAAATTATGACCTAAAAATCTAAATGTTTTAAAAAAGAAAATTTATGCTACCCTTGGTTGATTTTCTAATTAACTAAAATGAAACTCTTCAATGAGTTGGGGAAAAAAATGGGCTTCACTTGCAGTTACTCTCTGCGAATACATTAACAGTATAATTTTAAACCTTTTGAGAATATTTTTACATCCAAATTGAAGAGGCTTATGGATCCCTAGAATAAAAAAGGAGATTTAAGGGAGATAAAAAATGTGGAATACATCATTTACAAAACTACTCAGGTTTCTCCAGAAAACCTCTCCATATTCTATCTTTTTTGAGAAACCCAGAACAAGAGGTCAAAATTAAACCCCCCAAAAATGTTTTTAATCAAAATGAAATCCTACTTAATTGAGTAGATAAAGAAAAGTTCGTTTTCTGTGAAACTATTACTCTTGATCTTCAATCTCTATATTAACTTTTTTCTTCCGTCCCAGCAGCTAGTGGATTTGAACCACCAATCTTTAGATTAGAAGCTAAATGCTAGTCAAACTAATATATCTTGTAGAAATTTTATAAATTATCATGTAAAGATTAGGCATATAATTAGTATTTCGATTATTGTTCTGAAGAAAAAATGCTGACTTTGCTTAAAATTACACCTGGAGTCCACATTTACATGGGGATAAATTGATTCATAGCTAAATGGGTCCTTGTTAAAAATAAATTTAATAAAAAATGCTGATACATATTTCCACATAAGCTTGATATGTAACTCTTGACAATGTAATTGCTATAATCACTAACTAACACTGAATCCTAGGATTTGAAGTTCTTAAATAATACCATCTAAAATTAACTACTAACAGCTGTCAAACACCTGGTTGACGTTGTGTGCTGTCTGGTTCATTCGGGTTCCGGGCGACATCCTGGTACAGAGTAGAATTGCTTCATAGTGCTTTATTGACTGCGACATTTCAAAATGTCGTGTTAAGCTTGTGTTCTTAAGCATCTCTGAGAGATTTTGAACAGCACAGATGTTGGCTCATAGTAATGTGCTTAACTATGTACTCTCTGCAGGTCCGGTTACCACAACGTTGATTCTGACACATAGCAACCTGGCATCCTGTTTCTGAAGCTGTCAAAGTTTGGTGAGCAGAAAATCTCCTTTTTCCCTGCAGACTAGCTGCGAAGTTTTAACCACCAACCTGTCAGCAGCTCAGTGCTTACAAGGCAGTGCTATCAGGATTCCTTTCCATCCAGGTACCCCTGTCAAAAGCCTATTGAGGGAAAGAATATCTTAAGATGACTTAGAAACAATCATTAATCATTTGTTTCTCAGTTGGCTGAACTGTGGTGGCTTGTTTGTTGCTGTGATGC
>NW_022103908.1:13437090-13485740 GCF_000313985.2 Echinops telfairi | reverse complement strand
ACACATTGGCATAAAATACCTGACAATCTCATTCTGGTGGAAGTAAAACAGAATCAGACAACTTCCTGGTAAGCAGCAGAATTTCTGAAAAATGAGCCCCTCAGGTTAGAAGATATTCAAAAATGGAATGGAGAACACTGTCCCGTCAGAATAGATGAAACATGAATACATGGATTATGTAAATAATAGTGACTGCATACAACAAGGTAACTTTGCCCGATCATATGCCATCGCAACAATTGTTATTTTGGGTTATATTGAATACCAATCCATCTCATTTGGGTATCTTCCGCTTTTTTTTAATTGCTGATAATTTACTTTAGTAGGCATTGTGTCCTTTTCCAGGGGCTGCTCTTTCTTGATAGTGGCACCATCTTGACAGCCGCACTTCTAAGGAGCATCCTCAGTATATTCCCTCCCAAACGGGTGTATATATTGTTCTGATAGTGCATGAGACTTTCTAAATTCTTCAACAACACACCATAATTTAAATGCATCAATTCATTCTCACGTGCATGTAAGGGTATTGAAAATACCATGCCTTGGGTCAGGAGCACCATATTCTTCAACATGACATCGCCAGACTTTCTAAATATTCTGTATCAAGAGATTTGCTCAGGGACACACATCATTTGATTTCTTGATGGCTGCTCCCATGAGCACTGATTACAGACCCAAGCCGAGTGAAATTCTTGACAACATCAATCTTTTCTCTATTAATCATGATGTTTTCTGTTGATCCAGTTGTGAAGATTTTAATTTTCCTTGCCTTGCATTTAAATACAATCACAAAGGCAACGTCTGATTTCCTTTAGTAGTGTTTCAAGCCCTTCTCACGTTCAACAAGCAATCAGCATATCCCAGATTTTAAATAATCTTTCCTCCAATCCTGATGCTGCATTCTGCTTGATACCTTGCAGTTTCTTTGATTATGAGTTCAGCATGCAGATTGAATAAATATGGTGAGAGGATATAACTCTGATGCACCCCTTTTTTTTATTTTAAAACATGCAGCATTCCCATTTTCTTCCTTCACAGCTGCCACTTGATCCATATACAGGTTCTGCGTGCGCACAATGACATTTTCTGGAATTCTTATTCTTCTCAATGTAATGCACAGCCTCTTAAGATTCACACAGTCGAATGCCTTCACATGATCAATGAAACAAAAATAAATATCTATCTCATATCCTTTGTTAGCCAAGATTCATCTGATGTCAGCAATGATATTTCTCATTATAACATCTCTTCTGAATCTTGCTTGAATGTCTGGTAGCTCCCTATTAACGTGCTGCTGCAACAACTTTTAATAATTTTCAGCAAAACGTTACTTGTTTGTGACATTAATGATATTATTCAATAATTTTGCCTTTTGTGTCATCTTTTTTGGAATGGGCACAAATATGTATCTCTAAGTAGTTTTCCAAATTTCTTGGCATAGACACATGAGTGCTTTCAGTGCTTCATCATCTATATAAAACATTTACATTGCTGTTGTGTCCATTCCTGGGCGTCTTGCTTTTCATTAATATCTTTATGGAATCTTGGACTTCAGGCTTCAATACTATCAGTCCTTCATCATATGCTACCTTTGAAATGGTTAAACAATGGCCTAGTAACTTTTAGGCAGTGACTCAGTGAATTCTTTCCATCTTAATTTGATGCTTCCTAGGGATATCTTTGAGGAAATGGATCAATACAGCTTATTTTAATTTAGACAGTTATATGGACTGCTATCCCTGGAATGAAAAATTGAATTGTAATGGTTTCACATTCACCATCTAAAAGAACATTTTAAGATCCGTGCTGAAGTAAAGCTCTCTCAACGATAGCGTAATAGCCTTATAAATACAAACAAAGATGATCAGTTAGTACAGCTAAGATTCAAATTTATGTACCAATCATAAATGACAAAGATGAAGAAAGTAAACTTTATAACTTCAGCAATCTGAACTTGATCAAACATGCAAGAAAGATTCATTATAATCACTGAATCTTGAAATGTGAAGATTATGTACTAAGAAGGATAAGTATTTGAAAATATGACGTTGGTGAAAGAAATGAATGGGAGCTAATATATTATCATTTTATAAGACCAACAACTTATTCACCTCAAATACATTTTAAAATATTAATATTTATCAAACAAGTGACCTTTTCTGTATGGAAAACGTGGGAATCAATTCTACTAAATCTGTGCGAAGAGATTTTGGACAAGTTCAACACCATCCATCCAAACAAGTCCAGCGACCTACTGCAAACTCGACCATCATTTGTCCACATGAAAGGTTAATTTGAAGCTGAGAAAATTAAAACCAGTCAATGAAAAGCAAAGTATTCATTGACAGCATTCCACCTGAATTTATAGATTATTGTAAGAACAGATATGAAGCATTGAATGCTAATGACTAAGGACCAAAGAAGTTTCTGGATGACATCAAGGACATATGTGCAGAAATCAAAAGATCATTAAAAACGCAGGAAAGAAAGAAAACGCTGAAGTAGACTAGATGTTAGAAGAGCCTCTGAAACTCACTCTAGCATATAGAGTAACTAGAGTTGATAGAAGAAATGATAAAGTAAAAAATCTGAATATCCTATTTTAAATGATGACTTGTGATGGCATACTAAAATATTATGATGAAATGGGAAATGGTATGTAATGAGAAAACCAAAAGAGAGCATGTTCAGCCTGTCACACGATGAAATAAATAAATACAATTTTCAAACCTCTAGTTATAATCTTGAAGGTTTCAATGGCACAAAAACTAAATACCACAGGGAATATGAAAAGATGATGGGAAAAATACATAGTGTACTAAAAATAATTGGTTGACTTCCAACCATTTCAGGTTGCAGCATGTGATTAATAGCTAATATTTTTAAAGGAAAAAGGCCCAAAATGAAGTAATTGGTAAAATCTAGGAATTAACAGCATTATCAGTTGAGATGTTTCTGCATGTGGATGCAAGGTTGAAAGCATTAACTCATAAATAGCAAGATATTTGAAAGACAGATGTCTGGCCAATGGACTAAAAGATATCTATGTATGTTTTTATTTCAAAGAAAAATGATACAGCAAAACACATAAGCTATACAAGAATACCATCAAAATTACGTGCAAGTGAAATCTTGCTGAAAATAACTTAAACATTACTGTGTCAGTGTATCTGTTGGGAACGCAAAAACTACTACCTGGATTGAGATGTGGAAGAGAGGCATCATTGTCAATATCAGACTGAAAGCAGAGACAGCCAGAAAGATGTTTATCTGTTTTATTAAATATGCAAAGGCATTCAACTTTGTGGAACTTAAAAAGTATAGAACAGTGAAAAATAGAAAGAATTATGCTCATGTGCAACCTACATTTCAACTCTGCCTGGTTGGGTCTCTGTGAGTTGAAATTCACCCCATGTCAATGGTTTTAGGTTGTCTGGTACACTTACTAAAATATAGAATTGATAGTAATAAAATACTAATCGTCCTAATAAAATTAGTTTAGAAGTATTATTAACTATTGATCACGTTGTGTGATGACACTCACAATTATTTGTAAAGATTTATGATTCGAGCCAGTATCTCCTTTCCCTTACAATTATCTATTCTTTTAAGAAGAATTCATTATATTTCCCCCTTTATTTAATATGTATTAATATTTAACTTTTGCTAGCCATTAAAAGTGGCACAATAGAGATCATGAGTACATACTCTTTGTATATATCATCTGAGAGTGTGCTTGACACATAATAGTGACAAAAGTTGTTCATTCAATTAATAGACTAAGTGATCTTGTAAAGAGATAAGCATTTTGTCACTTTAGATGTCAAGTTGCCTCTTGAAGTTCAATATTTTAAGTTCATAAATAACAATGTTAATTCATACATTGTTTCTTTAAGAATACAATAAAATAAGGTATGTAAAAGCATGTTGCTAATTTCCTCGAATTTGTGGTCCTACTCTTTCATCCTAAGAAATGGTTGGTTCGGACCAATGATGTTTATTTAATTATGGTAAATCAATTCTTCCATTACACAGTCATTAAGTCCCTACATTTAAAAGTGTCATATACCGTATATTTCTATTTAAAGAAGAAACATTCTTAAAATTCAGACCATAATTCTTGTATTTAAATGACTATCTCTTTGGTAAGACAAAACTAAATTTACCTATCTATCCATAGATTCCCAAATAGAGGTATTTGAATTACTTGTATTTAATTCCTTTTGCATTTCAATAAAGGCTTATGCAAAGTCATGAGCTTATGGTTGTTCAAAATAACAAATTCAATGATATTAATTTTTAATTCCCAGACATTTGTGACACTACTGATCCAAGAAACCATATACCTTAAAATTTATTCTTGCGCATTTTCAACTCTAGGGTTTACTGGAGTGAGTATGCTAAATTATGCTATTTCCATCTAAAGTGTTGCTCTATGAAATGAATATGGCTCATAATTATGGAAATGATACTGGTAATTAGCTCAGAGTGGCAGCAGAGCCTACACAAGTTAATTCCTAATACGTGGCTCAATTCAAAGGGGTTTTCAAAACCATTTTGATAGTTACTTTCTCATTTATTATGTGATTCAAAGAGACAACGTGTAACTCTTAATCTTTAAATTATAGTCATGTCTAATTTAATGACCCTGAAAACAGGTAAGCAAAGTCAAGAAAACTGCCTCTGTAGTTAACACTTTTTGAAATGTTGAACCTTTCAGGAAATTAGTCAAAGCCAACTAATTTATAATTAACTTTATTAAGTACAACATTTTTAGTTGGTGATTAACTCACAAGATCAGATGAAATTTATTGTGGGCAAATGATATTATCCAAATAGTATAATTTATTAGTTTAGTTTTAGGCAACTATCTTTTTGTCCCCACAATGCTTTAATGAGATTTTGCTCTGTCCGATTTTGTTTTTAAATGCTGTCACAATGAATTTATTTGTTAATTAACACCAGCTCAGTCTAATTAGTTTTCTCCATTATTTCATTATTAAGGACACTATTTTGTGCTGGGATTAATGGATGAAATGATAGTATGATATCATCCATTTTGTATTTAAATTTTAATGTTTTAATGTAAACTATATTGCATTAAATTACTGTCCAAATATAATTTTAGAGTATTTTACTAAATTTATCCTCCAAGTTTTGATGAAACATAGTCTAAGTATTAAATGCTACAATGTACCAAAAATGCACTACAATAAGCCAACTGTTCTGTTGTGTAAATTATGCATGTATTGAACTTGAACCCTTGGTATGGCCTTAGGAAATATTTTTTACCATGAGAATATGGCAGAAGTAAAATTCAATAACCTAAGAGGCAAATTCATCTCACTGCTTTTAGAAAACATCTTCAATATGAAGGTGCTTCAACTTGATAATAAGGACAAGGGGACAATTGTCCCCTGCACCCCAGCCAACTTCCATACTTGGAAGGGAGGCCAGTTCTTAGCTGATCTGCTAATCATCAACAGGCACATGAACAAGTAGCTCAAAACAACTGAACTTGGTCTAGCTTGGAATAGCATAACTATATTTTTATGCATAATAACTAGCTAAATAAAAGTCATTACACTTTGTAATGGTTGACGCTTCAGCAACCAAGGTGCCTGGAGGTGGGATGCTATTGTAACAAAATCTAATACATGTAGCATTGCCTTGGGGGGAAAGGTAGCAGTTATCATAACACACCTCACAATTTTTTCCCAGTCTTTGCTAATCATCAGCTTACTGTTTATTAGCTTTTGTTAATAGTTCCCTCTGTACTTTCCCACCTCTGTCTTTCCATGCTAATTAGTAGTGAGGGGTGAGGAGGTGAGGAGAGCAAAATGCAATGTGTGGTAACTTTTTAAGGTATGGATTCAAACTTTTGTATCTAGCTAAACAGATCATGAGACTCAGTGTAAAATGCTTGTTTGTCTTACTTATAGTGAGCAAGAGAAATGTGATGAAGAATTCAGAATTTTAAGGACTCGCAAATTTACTGGGTTGTAAATTAAAACTGTCATTCCTGGTTTCTTCAGATAATAAAATATTCTCAAAGTGATATAAAGCTTTAAACTAAAGATAAAATTAAGAGTATGGCTACATGACTCTGAAAAATATACAGATTTAAAGTTCTGCCTAGTGGACCATAGAAGTCCCTGGTTGGTAGAAGCAGTTAAGTGCCTGGCCATTAAGTGGAAGAATGGTGGGCAAATCTCCCTAGAGTTGTCGCAATGAAACCAACCAAACCAAGCTCAATAAAACAAAACTGAAATAGAAAATCAATTAAATATAAGTTCTTATTTGGAATTCAATACTTGGGAACAAAATCTTACTGACATCAAGAATAAAAGAGATGATACTCATATAGTTATTCAAAGGAATGATTTTATAATATGAAGGATTATTTTTTGTTAGTAAAGATATTAAAATAAATATATTGTATGAGAATATTTTATTGTCTTAGGGTTCAGGGAAGCTCCTAAACAATAAAAATTAAAAAATACAGGCAAAGTAATAATAAATACATTTTTTATGAACATAGTTTGGATTCATGTACATTAACATATATTGCAGTATAATTTTTTTATTTCACTTCTGGAGACACCACGATAAATTTTTTATTGTCAGTTATCCTTGAAGAGAAAACAAATCTGATTACTGTTTTGTCCATGCTACTCACCATGTAAAATTATCAACTTGTCTCTGGCAGTCATGTTCAGTTATCAGAATTGTGCTACAGTGGGAACCATTACCCTGTTTCTCCGAAAATATTTCAGTGTCTTATGTTAATTTTTGCTCCCAAAGATGCACTAGGTCTTATTTTCAGGGGATGTCTTATTTTTCCATGAACAAGAATACGGTACACATTTATTGTTGAACAAAAAAAAGGAAAGTTATTACCTGTATACGTACAGTAGCAGTTGTCATCACAAACCAGCATAACCAGACAAACTGTGAATCCTACAGTATCAAGAATTTCTTGTTACTACCATTATTTCCATGTACAACAATCTATGGTACATTTACTCATTTATTCAATGACAGTCATGTCATCATCTTCTGGAACATCATCATAAAATTCTAAACCCTTATTTTCAGGGAGGTCTTATTTTTTGGGGGATGCTTTGTATTTCAGCGAGAGGCAAAACTGCAAGTAGGTCTTATTTTGGGGGGATGTCTTACTTTCAGGGAAACAGGGTACTAATTTTTTGTAAGTTGTTTTAGTTTAGATCTATCTATAACTTCTCTTTGCCAAATTAAATGTTCTGTTTGTAAAGTGAAGTAATGATATTAGTTTACTGTAATATTGTATGGGTTGTGATAATAAATACATAATAAGTGTAAAACAACACATTATTTAAAAGTTCTATTGTATTTATTTACTGAGGCAGATGTGCACAGTGACTGGAACAATAGAATTGAGCATTAAAAACCATTGTAGGATGGCACAGGATTGCTCATTCTGGTTTACATAAGGTCTCTATGAGTTGGAGCTGAGTCAGTGGCACCTAACAACACTCTAGTCTTCCCAAAACCGTTTAACTGAATCACAGAGTATCCCATCATGGAGTTGACCACAGTACGTTATGTCATACCGTGGGAGAATACAGGCCCAGCCAAGTTGACATAAACCCTAACTATCACAATGCTTATATCTTGAATCTTCTGAATATTGTTTCTGAAAAAAATTAGCCACACATATGACTGTCACCTCATACTGATCTAATTATATCACAATCTTATATTAATCTTATCTGAATTATATTAAACAATATCTGAATATTGCTATTCATCTGAGTTTCAATCACTACCCAAAAGAAAAGAGTGGTGAAGATATTTACATGTAATTGAAAGCACTTTCCTTTAATTATTCTTTTTCTTGAGCTCAAAATTTTGTCCAAGTAAGTTCTTCATATGGGATGAAATTGTAAAGAACAACATTGTACTCATTATGAAAGAATGTACATGAACTTGATTTTATTGGAACACAAATTGTTTACGTAAGTGAATCTGATTATATGAGAATATAAAATGGGGCTTCAGGAGAGAAGTGAACAGCTGCACAGAAATGAATTTTTAAAAATTAACTCACTAGCATGCATGCATTATCCATGAATCATGCTCAATATAAAACCATAATATACAGTACACTAAAAATTCTCTACAGACTAAAATTATGACTATGTGTATATGATATACTGCATCTAACATATGATGCATCATATGTCTTCTCCTTGAGGTAGTACTTAAGCATTTCAATATAGGTTACAAAGCTGTGAATGAAAAATAAAAGGCATGCCAGTCTTAAGTATTGTTTCTTTTTAAAATAGTCAAATGTGTACATTTTTTTATATTTAACGAAAATGTTGAAAAATTTAAAAACTGTTAATATTTTAAAGTTCTCCTGATAGTCCATACAGATAAATCAATCTAAAGTTGCCTCACAGTTTTTCTAGGAGCTAGCAGAATATTCACTGAATATAGTGGAACAGCACTTCTGTGCAGGAAATTTCAGTGAGCACCTTCTAGAGAGTTCCAATAAACTTCATAGAATGAGTGAATAGTGTTTTAACAACATTTACTTCATTATGGAAGTAACCAGCTGTATTTAGTTGGTATAATATGGATTTTGGTGAGTTCCATAGAAACTAATGGTAAATATTTTATGAGTTATTGCATGCATTGCTCATAACATAAATATTATAAATATGCTTTTAAACATTACATTTAGTATTCATGAGTGTGTCAGTCCAGATAGACTAGAGAATCAAATTCATAGACACTCATATGTGTATAGGAAACAGCTTTATATACAAGAGCAATTGAATATTGAGAAAGCATCCCAGTCCAGCCTAGATCAAGTCCATAAGTCCAATATTAGCCCATATGCTGGATCTCAATCTATGAAGTCCTCTTCAGACTTACAAAACACACGCAATGATGCCGAATGCAGAAAGATCACAGGCCAATGGGTGGGAAATCTTGTGGATCCAGTGGCATTGTAAGCATTTCAGCACTGGCAGGGGTCTCCATGTGGGTCAAGGGCTCTCATTGCATCAGCATAGCTCCATGTGTCTTTTCAGTAGAGAGTATCTCGGGGCATGAGCATGTGTCCCACCTCCAGCAAACTATTTATCTCCTTAGTGCCTCAAAATAAGCTCATCAAGCTACTATCTGATTGACAGGCTAGACTCCACCCCTTCACTACAAAATCTCAAATTGACACCAGATTATGTAACCACCACATGGGTTTATTATAAAATACTTTAATTATATCAAATATAAACTTGGTAAGTGATGTGATAAATGTTACTAAAAGGGATATGTTTGTTTAGGCATATTTAAATAGAGATTTAATTATCTTGAGACAGAAATGAGGCATTTGACCGGGAATGTAGTTTGATTCTTCTGTCTCATGATTAACAATGTTTAAATTTGTTAACTCCTAGGCATAAATAATTGTTCTGCTAATTATATTCATTACTCACTATGTTCATTTATACTAATAGTTGATATTAAAAGGAATAGGCTAAGCAGAATTTTCCCTATTAACTTATTTATAACTTATGAATGCACTTGTTTTTCTTGGTTTAGAGTTTGCACAGAAATTAAAAGAAATTTTCATTTGATGGTTATTTTTAGTTTTATAAAGTCTATAAGCTCTATTAAAAATAAGCCACTTTTGCCTGTCAATAATATTCTGTTTTATTCTAATCTCATTAAATGTCATTTTTCAGAGAGTTCTTACACACACGCACAGAGAGAGAAAGAGAGAGAGAATTACTCTTTGAACTTGAGGCTTCAGCCTTCACAAAAGTTGTTGTAAATTGATAACCCTTTAAATCATGAAAAACTAATTGTCTTTACAGTATCACACATACTAACATAACCTAAAATTTAATTTCTATCTCACAACTTCAAAATCATAGCCTTTCTGGAATTCAAAATCTATAATTAGATATAAAACCATCATTGTAGAAGCACCTGTGAAACTCTGGAAGTCTTGCTTCCATGTCTCTTTCTTCCCCCGTGCCCTTCCTCCGACACAATTTGATTAACAGTTCTTCCTCATCTTCTCTGTAGAAGATAAGATTATTATTTGTGTTCTGGACCAAAAATCTTGTAGTTTTTCCTAAATGCCCTCATTCCATAATTGATCTGCAAGATAGTTTTGTTGGACTTTCTTTTGTATTTATTTCAAAGCTTGACACTACTGATAAAATATATCATTACGACCAATTCCTCTCATAATTATATTTTATCTGGATCTACAATGTGTTTTCAAAACTGGTCCTTATCCTTCCAGATTTCTACCAAATCTTTTTTCCCCCACACAATAGTATAACCGTCCAAAATTAAAGTCAGATCCTTTCACTGCTCATTCAATTTCTAATAATTTTGAATCATTCAAAATATAAGCAAAAGTCTTTAGTCTTCTTTAGAAGAATTTTCTGAGCTCTGTTCCGTCTTACTTCCTAGTATGTTTCCTTATTCATTCATTTACAAACACTGGGTTCTTTGAAATCCCACAAATCTAATAAACGTGTTTCAGTCTTGGGACTTTTAAAGGTTCATATCCCTTGACCAAGAATACTCTTTGTGTAGACCCTCACATGTATTAATCACCCCCAACCTTCAAAATGGGCTGAAATGTAATTTAACTAGAGAAATTTCTGTTGACTACCCTATATTTAAGAAAGCATCATCTTTACTCTCTCCTCCTGTTGTCTAATTATAAAGACATTAATTATTCTTGGTGTCTATGGTTAAAAACTGGGTTGTCAGCCAACTGATCTGCAGTTGGTTCTAACTTGCCAGCCACGGGGTTGTTAGTAGTGGCTGCACTGGCTACATGTTCATTTGTTTAATTAAGATTGTTCAATGCAGGAAAGTCAGGATGGATGACCCTTCAGAACAGCAACAAGAGTAATGATTCCCTGATGATACAGAAAGGCAGGGGGCAGGAAGGAGGGAGGTAAGGGGACTTGACAGCAGTGATAATTGCAAAAACCCCACTTGAGGGAAGCAAATAACAGACTTGTCAGTGAATGGATATATTGGATGGGAGTAAGATACAGTATATATAAACAATTATGTTTTTTGCAAAGAATATTGAATATACCATTGACTGCCAGAAGAACAACAAACGTGCCTTTGAAGTACAATCAGAATTAATGTTCTTTAAAAAGGTGGATGAAACTAGACATGTTATCTGGAGAAACCAGCTTTGGGAGAAGGACATCACGCTTGATGGAGGGTCAATGAGGAAGAGAAAGACCCTCACAAAGGGAATGACACAGTGGCTGCAAAAATGAACTCAAAGAAAACAACTGTGAGACTGCAGCAGCAACATGCAGTGTGTCATTATTTGTATGGAGTAGCTGGGATCTGAGCCAACTGAACATCACTGAAAACAAAACAAAAATAATGAAAACACTAGGATCAGAGAAGGTGGTATATGAGTTATATAAATAACACATTCGCCTTAGTACATTCAGGATGCTTTAAATAGACACATGCACACACAGATATAAACTATGTTTACTGTTAATATTTATCTATCATATGTACATATGATATTAATACATATTTATATATAACACATCCAATGTTCATATTTTATACATACTATTATATATTTATATGTATTATATAAGAATTATTTGTATATTTAAATCAACCTAAAGAGATTAAGGAAAATGTACTACTAAGATAATTTGCATGCAGCCATTCACTGATCCCACGTTGTTGGTGGTGGTTTTCTTTTTATTATTTTTTATTTTATCTTCATGCTGCCAAGTTGGTTCAAGTTACAACTACCCATAAAAATAAATACTGCATGTCCCTGCTACATTCATATATATATGAATCTTTATCACACATATATATTGTATTTGGAAGATATGTATATACATATACAATGGCAAAAGCCATTTTTTGAAGTCAGGATTAATATAAAATATTTAATGCAAATCAAATTGACATCTTAGCAAAATCATTCAAGTTTTGCATCAGGTTTAAAGAGATGTGATGCTCTCATTAGCTGTATTTAATATTTTAGGTAAAGCTGGTCAACCTCAATGATGAATTCAATGCAGAAAGGTTCAATTGGAAGTTTGACCATTTCCCCTCAGGATTTCACAGGGTAGATTATCTTAAAGGCTTCATGATGATACTGAGGGGTTTTTATGAAGAAATTTTAAGAAAATTGACATTTTCATTGATGAGAAAAAGATTAGGCAACTCATATCAAGGATTCCCCACTCCCCGACCCCTGTCACAATAGTGGGTCCTGTCCTTCTTGGAGGATGACTACAGTTATTCTAAAAGAAGACCATTTGGAAATACCACCTCACCAGCCAGCAGCCCTGCACTTGCCCCATTAGTATGCTTTTTTATTTCCCCAAACTCCAGGCAAATGTAAAATGAGCATACTTTGAGTCCTTCAATAGGGCCCAAACTGATATTTTGAGGTAGTGTAAATTGAAGACTGCAGAAATTTTGAGGAAGTGTTAAGGAGATGAAAATAATCTTTTCAGTAATATATAGATCTACATGGAGGATAATTCAGAATTCAGAGATTCATGTTTTGATAATTTTAAATAAAATGTTATGATTTTGTAGCACTTTGTTCTACCTACCCTTTTGTATGCAGTAATTGATTCAGACCATATTTACCAAAATATTCTGGATGGTTCATTCATTCCTTTCTATAAAATATTGGCATTAATTTTATAAAAATATATTATTGATCATAAAATTCAGTAAAACAAGGTCTAACTGTGTTTATTCAATTTTTTATTCTTAAGTATATCTGGGTGATTACTGAAATAGTGAGCCCATGTAGACCATGAAGATGATCCCGAATGAAAATAAGTTGGATACTATTAGAAAATATAAGACCAAAAATTGGAATAGTGTTAGGGTTGCAGGCATATAATGTCAAGAGTTAACATCAAGGAGTAAAAAGTGATTCAATTTCTCAGTTATAGAATATATAAGATAGAGTATTATTCAGAAAATTGTGGAATAGTGGAACATTTGTACGTTTACATAATGGGAGATAAATTCCTTGTAATGGTAACTTTTATTTGATTGCTCCTGGGGAAATAAACAGTGTCCATTGTAAATAATTTCCACAATGTATTACTAGGACCAAAGGCAAGGCAAGAAAATTAACTTCAATTTGGTAAGAGCAAAAAGGAAAGGAGTTAATATCTAAAATTTAACAAGTGCAACTTAACTATGTTTTGAATATCATATTAGTATAATAAAATGAAGAAAAGAAAACAAGCTTGAAAATATGAAATGATTATTGAATCGTTCTTTTTCCAGGGTGAGAAAATGCTCTACAGGTGAGATTGGCACTCTACCACAAATATTTGCTCTCTGAAGTGCCTTCTGCTAGGTGAGACAGCACCAAGAAGAAAAGTGAATGATATTTTCTGCCCACGATCTGACATTGCCATAGAAACACAAAGCCTAATAGGCAGAAGTGTGCACAGAGACCAATTCAACAGAAGGAAAACGGACCATTTTACCAATGTCTAAATGCTCGGAGATAGCATGGGGCACAGCTATTGCAAGCAGCCTCCAAGAATCTTGTGGGAAAATTCCAGTTTCTTTTTAATTCCCTTTGTTCCCCATGAATTTTATGAAGTCCTTTTGTTTTTATCAGAGAAGATGAAGTAAACTGCTCTTTTCAGCAAGGTTCTTTTTAAAGGACAATTAAACACGGAGCCATTATTTTCCATTTAAAATGAGGAAAGGAAAAATAAAGTATTGGCAGGCAGACATGCAAAATGGAATGAGCTTTACATTGTTCCCCTCACTTTTAAAGTGTGTTTTGTTTAATCTTCACACAAAAAAGCCCCTAGATGCCATATTTTTCCTTTTTATATTTATGGGAAGCACAAGAAGAACTTTAAAACTACCTAAGACCAGTCAACTTGAATTGGTTTTGTCAGAGATTCAACTCAACTGTAAATATGACAAAGTGCTCAACATTCATCGACCGTGAACCTGTGCTAGTGCTCTGGAGCGAAAAGATAAATATACACACACCCCCCCCCAGGCATGCCTTATTTAATTGTGCTTTGCTTAATTGTATTTCACAAATATGCCTTTTTTTAAATTGAAAGTTTTTGTGGTAATCCTAAATTGAGCAAGTCTATCAGTGCCATCTTTCCCATGCAAGTGCTCATTTCATGTCTTGCTCTCACATACGGGCAATTCTCACAATATTTTAAACCCTTTTCATTTTTCTAGTTCACATTTAACCAACTACAAAATAGTATGAACATAATTTCTACATGTGCTCAGAAATAAACAAAAATCCATGAGATTTGTATTATGGTGATATTTGTTTTATTGTGATGCTCTGGAGTTAAACCCTCGGTGGAGGTAGACTTGTGTAAAGGGAAAATTGATGTTTTATGTCATTAACATTTGTGTTGCCTTTCTTTTTATATAGTAAACTGTGATTCTGAGAAGGAAATGCTGCCTTTTGTGAAAGCATAAGGCGATGTTTATACCCTGCATTGGAGTTTGCTCAGCAAGATAAAAAGGAGAACTTGTTGAGATTCTCTGGACCCTTTGTTCTGATCATTTAGTAGGTATTGTGATTACTTGGGATGTGGAATTTTCACTTACAAGAACTTCCCAGGCATTGCTGATACTGGTAAACCATAAGCCACACTTTGAGAACCACTGCTATAGACATGATGCAGACACCTACCTGCAGATGATATATAGATTTCAGCCATAAGCATCTGGGATTGGGTACCTTTAAGCAGAGTAATGATATTTGTGTGGAATTATTATTAATTGACTCTACATATTTTATTATTATAAAGTAAAACTTTATATTTAAATTGAGTTGAATATTTTATTTACTATAAAGTATCTAAATTAAGATACAAATGCTGCCTTTTATTTCTGAAACTATTAACTGCTCACTATATCACTAGCAAGCATAAAAAATATACCCTTTCTGGACACACATGTTACTGTGTCAGATCTTTTCATTTCTTTTTGTGAAGGAAAGCATGATACTGGTATTTTTTAAAAAATCATGCTTTGGTTTTGAATATTTTTATTTTATAAACATATCTACCATAACTGTAAAATTCATTTTAACCCCATTATTCATTTGATTTTCTTGTAATGAGTTCACTAATTTTGCATCAATATAGGCTCCAATGTTTACCTTATTCGGTATTTAATTAGACAGATCTCTTACATTTATGAATCATGGCAAGAATTATGGGCAGTTTGGAGCTAGCTTCTCTCTATTTATTTTCTCACTGCAGCATTTTATATTTTCTCATATAAAGCAGAGCTTTGATTAATTATTGATTTCATAACAAACTAAATAACTATCTTCTGCAAATTAAAGCAATTCCTTTATTCCATTGAGCATGGTATAATGCTTTTTCCAAATTTAGAGCCCTTAAACATTATTAAACATATATATATGGCTTCACTCTTGCTATCATATGCAATATAAGATGATACTATCAATAAAAAAGTTGAATTTTTGAGAAAAGGAAAAGATTCCTTAAATTTGAGACAGCCAAGTGGGTTCAAAATATCCTTGCTCCTGCACTCAAAATATGTGAACCTAGACTATACCCCTGGAATGACACATCCGCCTGAAAAGTGGGGAGAGCTGTGTGTGTATTAAGTAGACATAAGTGGAAAGAAATACCTGTTGTTTGTTTAATGCCACAGAAAGTCCGTGTTTAGTCAGTTCAGGAAATAAAGTATTCTTATTCTACAAGAGATAGTTTGGACTGTTAGAAAATAGGAAAGGCTTCAGAGAAGTAAACAATGTTCTCCAATGTGATTTTCTATATAAATGATTTCAGGCTTAGAAAATGTTAGGACTGGGGATTTCCAGCCAGAAAATGCATTTCAGAATGCCAAGCTCATGGTATTCAAGCTCCTCTGCTTTAAATGTCAGGGCTGTTTGCCTGTAACCAGCACTGGACTGATAAAAGCAAAGAGACAAATAGAAAATAGAAACAAAACCAAATAGGACATCCAGAGCAGATCAGAGCACTGTGTAAACAAACCTCCCGCTTTGAAAGCCAAGTAATACGTACCATGATATTCTTAAAATGGATTTTGCTTTTTAAATTCATGTTAATTTATAAAAATATAAAATTGTATAAAGTAACAATTTTTGTCCAGGACAGTAGCAAAAGTAAATTGAAATTTTCTTCCATTATTTAAGCAAAAGTAATGTTACAAACAATATTTTTGTAGAAAGGCAATACAAAAAAGTTATCATATTTATTCCTTATTTTTCTTACCCTCTCCTGTTTTTTGCATATAGGAAATATTAACACTTATTTTAATGACCTCTTTATTTTGAAATGGATGTACAGTTGGATAACTAGAAACTTATTTCTCTTCAGTGGAGAATATTAGGAAATATTTTCCCATTATTTCAAGTGGGATAGAAATCTAAAGTGATTGTGTTAGTCTGGGTACATTAGAGAAACAAACCCACAGAAATTCATATGTATAAGAGAAAATTTTATGTAAAGGTTAAGTGCACATCAAGAAAACATCCCAACCCAGTGCTGTCCAAGCCCACAAGTCCAACATTAACCCAAAATGTCCAACACCAATCCACAAAGTCCTCCTCCATAACACAAAGCACACACTATAATGCCGACTGCAGGAGGAAAGCTGAGTCAGTGAGCGTGTAAGCATCTTAGTGCAGGCAGGGGTCTCCACACAGCTGCTCCAGCCCCGAGGGCTGCATCGGGGTAGATCCATGTGGCTTCTCCTTGAGGATGTCTTGCAGGAAGTGAGTCTTCCCAGCTGAAGCAGGGAACTAACTAAGGCAGCTTCACCCTGGTCCGACCATCAGAAAGCAAGAGACCCAAGAACTAAAAAGGTGAGGCTGATGGAGGCATTTATCTCTCTGCCCTTCAATTAACCCCACATGTGTTTATGGGCCAGGTTGGCACAATAAACTTTAACCATCTCAGTGATATAGACTATAATGTCTCCATTTAAATACTTTAAAACAGTTTATTGGCTATATTTCACATATCATACAGTTTAATACTTCAATTATATCAATAAATTATACAATTATCTCCACAATCTACTTTAGAACATTTACTTCTTTCTTGTATTCATTGTTATCAGCTCCCCACACACCCCAACCATATACCTCCCAAGAAATTGTCAATACAGTCACTGTACTTTTATAGAGAAATTATAAATTTTCATTTTCAACCATACTTCTTACTAATTTGGTGCATTTTATTTGTTACTAATATAGATATATATTGAAGTGAAAAGAATAAAAGATATAGGAAAGTGTGACCTAATATACAATATAATTGCGTGATAAAACCAGACAAATACGAACTCATTAATTCACTATATAATAATACAAATCATCAAATGTATTTTTTAATTCACACTTATTACCATATCTAAATTAAAATAACATGCCTTCAGGCGTGTTTTTGCAAATCCACTATGCTGATATATATATTGATCATGGGAAAAATGGCATAGTGTGCTTATGAAAACCTTTGTGGGTTGGGAGAAGCAAAGAAATATAAAATTTTTATTTTTGTGTGTGAAAAAAAGTATATTTAATCTTACATAGAAAGTATACCTGTATTAGTCTGGATCGACTAGAGAAACAAATTCAGGGAGACTCATATGTGTATAAGAAAGAGCCTTATATACAAAAGCAATTGAATATTGAGAAAATATCCCAGGGAAGTCCAGGTTACGTCCATAAATGTGATATTAGTCCTTATTTCCATTACCACTCTATAAATTCTTCAGACAGATATAGCACATGCAATGATGCTGAATGCAAGCAGAAAGATCACAGGCCAGTAGGTAGAAAGGCTTGTGGACCCAGTGGTGGTATAAGCATCTCAGTGCTGGCAGTGGTCTCCATGTGGTTTCTTCAGCTCTGGAGCTCTAGTGTAGCTCCATGTGTCTTCTCCACAGGAATGTCTCGCAGGGAGTGAGCCTCTGTCCTGCCTCAAGTGAGCTATTTATCTCCTTCGCATCTCCAAATGAGGACATCAAGCCACGACCTGACTGATGGGCTAACCTCCATCCCTTCACTCTTGACAACAGATTATGTCACCACCACAAACCCCGATATAGATTATAAGTCTTATGGTCATACAGTTTAAAGTTATAATTAACTTATTTAGACTTAAATTTATTTTGAAAGAAACTCATATTGAAATCTTATATTCTGGATAGTTTCATGGTGTTTAAACATAAATATGTTAGCATGCTGGTGCAGACTGTTTTAACAATAGCCTACATATATAATTGATTTACAAATGTATTAATGTGATTAATTATTATTAGATGTACTAGAGTCAGTTCTGACTCAGGAAAACTATATAAACCAGAAGGAAACACTGTCCAACCCTGTTTCATACTCATAATACTTCCTTTTCATAAGCCCTTTGTTGTATTGATTGTTTAAATCCATCTCCTTGAAGTTCTTCCTCTTTTTCTCTCTCTCCCTCCTTTAGCAAGCAGGTGTCCCTCTCTGGGGACTAATCCCTCCAGGTAACTTGTCAAAGTATATGAGAGGAATGCTCTACATCACTGATGAAGAGGTCTTCACGTGTCAATTTACCTTCCCATTTCCCAAGTTCAGGAAGAGGATTCAGCAGAGCGTGGTTTATCCAAGGATGTCACGTCCCCCAAAGCACTGTGAGTGCCATGAGGTAAGTCAGAAAACAGAACCCAGTTCTGTTTTCGCCCACCTGGCTGGCAGGGTGGCAGCCAGGAGGGAAGTGGCTCCTCTGTCACAGGCAACACACATACTTTGTGACACCAGGGCAATCCCACATTGCCACAGGGCTAACATAAACATGCTTTGTGGAGCTCCAGGGGCATTTCTTAGGGAAGAAAATGGCTAGAAAGGTTTGGGTGAGCTGAAGGTGCCTTGCTCCTGTGGAGGCTGGCTCCTCATTCACCCACTAGGAAGATGAACTGCCTGATAATGTGTCCTAAACGTGAGACAAAGACTCCCCAATATCACTTCTAAGGAGCACGCTGGCTTTCCTCCTTCCAAGAATGACCTGTTTATTCTCCCAGCAGTCCCAGGTACTTGCAGTATTTCTCTTTAATACCACAATTCAAATGTTGCAGCATTTCTTCATTTAAAGTATCCATTGCCTACGCATCAGAGGTGATCATGGGTCAAGGGCATCTTTTCCCATACAGTAGTATCATTGCTTTTACAATTAAAGCAGACTCAACCAATGATTACATTGTTTAGTTTCTTGAATGATGCTTACTTACATATGTGCTATTGTAGACTCAAGTACAATTAAATCCTAGAAATTTTCAATATCTATTCCATTTATCATATTGTTCCAGTTGTGATAATTGTGTTTGATTTCTTTATATTGTTGTTGTTGTTGTTGTTGTTGTTAGGTACTAGCAAGTTGGTTCCAACTGATAGTGACACTATGCAAAACAGAACAAAACACAGTCCAGTCCTGGCTCATCCTCAAAATTGATTTCCACTTGAGCCCCAATGCTGAAGCTATGGTGTCAATCCATCTCTTATTCTCTTTGCTAAGGTGTGGTATTTACATGATCTATTGTCAATTTGAGGTTTAAGAGTGAAGGGGTGGAGTTTAGCTTATCAATCAGGTCACAGCTTGATGACTTCATTTGGAGGCTCTAAGGAGATAAATAGCTTGCTGGAGCCGGGACACTGCATACCTGTGGACAAGACGCATGGAGCTTCACTAAAGCCCTGGAGCTGAAAGAGCCACGTGGAGACCCACGGCAACACTGAGATGCTTCTACCACCACAGGATCCACAAGACTTTCCACCCACTGGCCTATGATCTTCCTGCATTTGGCATCATTGCATGTGTTGTGTGAGTCTGAAGAGGACTTTACAGATTGGTATCCACATTTGAGCTAATATCAGTCTTAGGCACTTAATCTGGCCTGGGCTGGGATGTTTTCTCAATATTAATTTGCTCTTGTCTATAAAGTGCTTTCCTATACATATGAATGTCTCCAAATTGTTTCTCTAATCTACGCAGACTAACAGATAAGGTGTAATTTATCCTAAGGGTTTAGTCTTTAACAGGTATTAGTAGGAGCTTCCAATCTTCCCTAGCCAAGAAAAGTGGTGTGATCTGTCCAGGTTGCTGCTGTTAAGTGCCAAAGAGTCAGTTACAACTTAAAACTCTGCCCAGTCCTGTGCCTCCTCATAATTGTTGTTAGACTTGAATCTGTGTTGCAGCCACTATAGCAATCCTCTCCTTCCTCTTTTTTGTTGACCCTCTGTTTTATCAAGTATAATATTCTTTTCCAGGGACTGACATGTCCAAAGAACATGTGAACATTCGCTCTGTTCTTCTAAAGCACACCCTAGCTATAGGTCTCTTCGGCAGATGTGTTTGTTCTAACAGTCCACGATACTGTCAATATTCTTCAGTACCATAATTCAAATGCATCCGAACTCCTACAATCTCCCTTATTCATAGACTAGCTTTCACAAGTATGTGAGGTGAATGAAATTAAGGCAGTGTCAGGTGCAATTTCATCCACAAAATGATATCTGTAAAACTTTAAACAGTACTTGTACAGCTGAGTTGCCCATTGCAATACATCTTTCTATCTGTTAACTGCTGTATCCATGAAGGGTTATTGTGGTTTCACGTAAAATGAAATCCTTGGAAACATCAGTCTTTTCTCTGTTTAGCACGGTCTTTTCTTTTGGTCCAGTTGTGAGAATTTTTGTTTGCTTTACATTGAGTCTACATCTGCACTGAATGCTGCAGTACAAGTACAACTAGTTGATCAGGAATTCCCATTCTTCTCAAGGTTATATATAATTCGTTACACTCTATTGAGTTGAATCAATTTGCATAATAAACACAGGTAAACCTTTTTCTTGTATTATCTGCTTTGAATACCATCTACCCGGACTGCATCTGCTTTTAAGGTTCATCTAGAAACAGCACTGATATCCACTCCTAAATGACACCTTCTGAATCCAATTTGAATTTCTAGCAGTTCCTTGTCAATGTATTGCTAAAACAATTTTACTTGAATGTGATATTAATGATATTGTTAAATAAGTTCATATTTTATTTGATCACCTTTCCTTGAAATGGGCATGTATATGATCTATTCCATTTAAATGTTGCTCCCTAGAATTGGTTAACAGCAAGCTATTATTTTTATTGCATTGATCCCTGATGGTGTAGTGGTTATGATTGTGCATCATATTATAAAATCTTAAGGTTAGCAGCTCAAAACCTGAAGCAGTTTTCTGGGGAAAAGATGAAGGTTTTTACTCTCATAAAGACTTACAGTCTCAGAAGCATACGGAGACAGTTTTACCCTCTCTTGTAGAGCTGCTATGAGTGTGATCGACCTGAGACAGTGAATTTGTCTTCAACTGTATGTATTCATTCCATCTTCCTGCACAGTTCAATGTCTTTAATATAATTCAACTCTCATTCATGGAATCTATTTTGATTCATAGCGACTCTATGGGACAATCGAACTGTTCACTAGCATTTCAAATGCCATGAATCTTTATGAGAACAGAAAACCTCATCTTTGTCCCATGTAGTGACAACTATATTCAAATTGCTTTCCATGTGGTTAAACTCACTCATTTCACTCACTCACTCACCTGACCATCCAGTCCAAGCCAACTCATGCTGGCCTTAGAGGATAGGGTAGAACGGCCCCTGCAAATGTCCAAAAACTGTACAATTTATGGGAGTACAAAACGTTTTCTCTCCTGGAGCAGCTGGTGGTTTCGAACTGCGGATCTTGTGGAGCACATCCTAATGCCAACCATGAAGCTACCAGGGCTCCTTTGTGGTTAGCAGCCCGGCGTGTGACCCTCCTACATCACCAGGGATCTAATTTTGTCCAGAGAATACTTTAATATTCTAACAGGAAAATCTTACCCTTTTCTTCTTTCTTTTTTTTATTTTTTTAGCGTGGGAAATAACAAGATGATTTTTCCACACCAGGTCTTCACATATTCTATCACAATGCTGTATTGTGTCTTCTCCTAATTTAAGTGATCTTTAAATTCCTGCTTCCGATCACTTTCTTGGCATTTCTTTTACTTGCTTTAGCTAGTCTATGCTTACAAGCATGTTTCAGAGTCTCCTCTGATACCCATTTTGGGGTTTTCATTTTTCCTGTCTTTTTATTGACCTGTCTCCCCTGCACCCCCTCCTCCCCTGTTCTTCATGTAACCACACATTCCTCCCATTGTTGATCTTCAACACAGGGAGTCTGGTCTTCAAGCCAGGTGGGTTACCCTTGGGAGCACTTTGGTCTCTGTGACTTATTTTGATTTTCTTCAGGCAACTCGCACTTTCATCTGAGCAGTCTGTGGTCTGTGCTGCAGTTGGCCCTTGTTCTGAATGATGACATTAAATGTATAGATCATCTCTTTCCACAGATGGTTGATTTGCTTTCTGTTCATTCCACCCAGCAGGGTCTTTATGTTTAGTTGTAGTTTGTGTTATAAAAAAACAAGCAAACATATTTCCAACTAATTTGTCTTATATAATTCTATCATTTTGTCTCTGTCATCATTTCCATCATCCTGGCCCTATTTCCCAACTACTGATTCTTATTCTTTGTTTCTGAAGTTCATATTGCAATAATTAATTAACAATCTATCTTGACTGAATGCTAGATCAGTTTTGGATCACAAAGTTTGATTTGAAACATCTTTAATTTCATCATGTATGAATCTATGTGAATGTTCATTTGAATAATACCCATATTAATTGGTGTTCCTTGTAGGCCTGTTGATATTATTCTTTCCCTGATAATGTTACATTTCAGAGTAGATTGTGAATGTGCTGTTTGATTATGAAAGTCACACTGCTACTCTCAATTTGTTATTCCTGGGGTAGCACACCATATAATTATCTGATTCAAAATGAGCAATATCGGTCCATCTCAGCCCATGCATTCCGTTTCACATCTCATAACTTAAGATTTTTATTTGATTCTTCTTTGTACAACAGATTCCAATGACAAGTGGTTGTTTTCAAATGTCTCCTCATTTTGAGTCCTGCTACCTCATGAAATGAAGGTCCAAAGCTTTACTCTATCCATATTATTACAGCAAACTCAGGGAATCTCTCCAATTGTGGTTTTAGCGCCTTCTCATCTCTGGCATGCTTTCACAGAGTGTCCTGCTGTCCTGCGGCTATCTATAAGGTTTTCACTGGCACATTATTTACAAGGTTTTCACTGGCACATTATTTAGAAGTCGGTTATTAGGTCCTCCTTCCTGCTCTATGTGTTCTGGGTTTCTGCTTAAACTTATTTATCTTTGCTGACCTGGCTGACATTTGAAATACCTTCCAGTATCACAGAAATAAGCATGAAACCATGACAAACTAATAGATCAATATATTCTATATGACCAATATGAATAATAAATTGTCCAGAATGTATAAAGTAAGATATATAAATTTTAGGAAGCATTTCAAATATAGTAATAACTTCCTTTTATGTTTTTCTTGTTTTTCTTTGAAACATCTGATAACACAAAAATATGATATGTGGATATAAGTATCAAATAAATTATGCAAATAATCAATAGTTAACTCTATAGTTTCAGTTCAATTTAGCACTATTTATTTTAGTAAAAAGTTGCTTAAGTAAATTTTGACTTAAATTATCACTACTTTGCCCCCAATTCCACAAGGAATAGTTGGCTTATATGAATAGGATGGAGGATTAATGGCATAAGCAAAAAGGAGTTTAAATTAAGGTGAGATAATTATGGTTTTTCATCACCTTGGCTAAGTCAAGATTCCCAGTGATTGGCACTTCAGACCTAGTAATCTCCTATGATGAGGTCCCTCTGAAGTAGTAGCCTGCTTCTAATAAAAATGGCCTCTCTGGAAAAATTTGCTTCCTTTGGGCCTGGTCTGGATTCTGCATCTTGTACTGGACACATGGTTCTCTGGACTCATGTCAGAAGTCTGTTGTATTGCCTGTCAATTGAATTCGTTCACCTCTATCACTAGAAGCTTGACTTCTGACCTGCTAATCATTGATTCATTAACTACCGCAGCTTTTTGAGACAAGACAAGCCTCCAGCCTGACATCTGACCTAAGATCTTGGAACTTGCCCATCTCTACATTTTCCTGATATAAATCAATCAATCTATCTATCTATCTTCACCCAAGGTAACCCAGCCTAAGGCTTTGCCTTAACACAAATACAACAACATATACCAAAACTTAAGTCAGGACTAACCAAAGAGGGAAAAAAAAAGTCTTTATGATACTGTTTTATTTGGCTTTTTCTATAAAAAATAACCACCTTACTTTTTTACAATATAAGTGAATGTAAAATATCCACATATACAAACATAATTAGATTTTCGACTAAATTGAGATAACACAATATTTTCTTGAACAAAAAAATATAAAGAACAAAAAAACCATCATTCCCTATTCTTCCAATCAACTAAGATGGGAAAATAAAGATTACATATGTATATGCAAATAGTTTTAGTCTGTAATCTTAGTTAGCTTGCAGACAAAAATAAAAATTGCTTCATATTGTTAACAAATGTATTATGCACAAATTATAAGAAAACTTGAAGATTTACATTTAAAACTTAGCAGTGAGAAAGAGTATGTGTTAAACATTAGGCTTTGTTGCTAGAATTTACATAATTTAGCATAAATATTTTTCACAGCTTCATCTAACTTTAAGTACATTTTTCATTTTAGAGGTGAAAAATACTCAGAGCATAATAAATTCTAACTTGAATTCTATCCAAGTTTATCTAATTACTTCCTTTACTCCTCGCTCTTTTTCTTTGCATCTTTCAACTTCTCTGAGTTCCCATTTAACATTTCAATCTTCCTTTTCTGTTCTGCTTCCAACCTGCCCATTACAGACCAGACACCAGGCAGAGGTTGATGAGGCTCAGTAAGACTTGTCCTTTGGGGAGGTGACAGCATTGGCCCCTAGGCTTCTCTGGTAGGTTATAGTGACCGTTGCTCTCCTTGTAGTTGTTTGTAATTCATGCGTGATATTTTGGGAAAGAGAAGGCAGTTATGAGCAGACGGTTTGAAGGGGGATGGTTCAGCAACTGGAGTAAGAAAGAGCTTAGACTTGGTACAGTGATCACATTCAGCTACGATCCTCAAGGTCAGCAGTTTGAAACCACCAGTGCCCCCTCTGGAGAAAGATGGGACTTTCTTCTTCATAAACACTGTGAGTCTGCATCAACTGGATGGCAGTGAGGTGAGGTTTTTTTGTTTTGTTTTATTTTTGAGATAAATGAAACAAACAAAGAAGTGATTAAATTACAATGTCTTCCTTTGAATTCAGAGGCTGGACTTTAAGAAGATAATCCCTGTTGCGAATTCAAGTGGTTTTATGTTTCTTATACTTCATCAATTGGCCAAGAACAATTTTCTAAGCCCATTTAGAGAAGTGATATAAATGAGCCGAAGCCTGATTAGAATAACTTAAAGAAAAAAACGGTGCAGAGGAAGTAGAATAGTTATGATGGGAATGAGACCAGAGAAAGAGATTGACCCTGAACTTTCATAAAGAATTAGAGGTGTTTTTGGACAATAGAGCATACAGAAAGTCACAATTTATTTACCTAGTGAAAATATTTTGTTTTCATCTTATATTTGTTGAGCACATTATAGTAATTAAGAAAACCTGCAACGGAAGTAAAACATTGTCTTTGTAGTTTAGATGTTTTTGTATGATCGTCAATGTCGATTATGATTATATCTACATTAGATTTTTCTGGTGGTAGTTTTTTAATACAAAAAGAAAATTAAATTTGAAGTGCTCTTCCTAAAGTGCATTACCATGGTAAATAAAAGGGAAATATAAAATTAGCATTCACACTTATAACATAAAAGTATAACAGATGATTAGATTTGCAATTAAAAAAACATATCAATAATATTTCAAGGGTAATATTTCACTTATAACGGGCTGTTTTATTGCCTTACCTTTAAAAATAACACCCAAACCACCATTACTTCTGCTTGAGTTGATAACTGTCAGTGTTTCTACAAATCATTTTAAATAATATTTATTAGCATGCTTTCTCTCTCTGAAAATGATATATTTTCCTGATATATAAAATTGGCTTCCTTTGATACACTTTCTGTCCCTTCATTCACTTTCCCTACAATTATTTCTTGAGCACATTTGTGATCCAAGAAACAAGCCCTGGTAGTGAAATTTCCTTTCAACGGCCACCTTAAAAGTTGATAGGTGGAACCTACAAAGTGGTAGTAGGGAAGGAAAAGTTTGGTGATATACTTGGATGAAAACTACAGCCAACAACAAAACCCACATGGAAAAAGCACACCAGCTTGTGTGATCATGTGGTGCTGACCAGATCAGGTTTCAGGCATCAGACACCAGAAGACCCAGAACAAATAATCATACAGATGCAAACCAGGTGGGTCAGAGTAGAGACCCAAGCCCATCTGTATGTAGATAATTGGACATCTCCTAACATAAGGGTCGCAAGGAAGGAACCGGTCAGCCAAATGCAGTATGTTACAGATGAAACATACAACATATCTCTAGTTCTTAAATGGTGTTCCCCCCCCCCCCCCCCCCCCCCCCCCCCCCCCCCCCCCCCACCCTTCCCCCTACTATCATAAACCCAGTTCTACCTTACAAATCTGGCTAGACTGAAGTATGTACACTGGTACAGATAAGAGCCCTCGACACATGGAATCCAGGACAGATAATCCCTCAGGAACAGTAATGGAGTAGTGATACCAGGAGGGTATGGGGAAAGTGGGTGGAGAAGGAGCAGTAAAGGGGAACCCATAACCCCTCCTCCTTCTTCAGGGGGATGAACAACAAAAACATGGGTGAAGAGAGACAGCAGACAGATTTAGATATGAAAATAATAAGAATTTGTAATTTATCAAGGTTTCACAAGGGTGGGAAGGTTCGGGAGGGAAGGTAAAACGAGAAGCTGATACCAAGGGCTCGAGTAGAAAGGAGATTTTTTTAAAATGATGATGACAACATATGTACAGATGTGTTTGATACAATTGATTTATAGATTGTTACAAGAACTGCAAGAGCTCCCAATAAAATGATTTATAAGAAACAAATTCTACATGGAAGTCTTATTCTTTAACATGAGTTTTCTATGAATTGCAATCAACGCCATGACAATTAACAACATGGGCCAAATTTCTCTAGCAATATAATATTGATAAAAATAAGACACCTCCTCTCCCATAATTTTTTTTCTCTCTCTCTTTAGCACATGCACACACACATATGTACATGCACGGACACACATGTTCCAATGTACATTTAGGAACCATACATTCCATCTCTGAGCTTAACAAGCTGTTCAGTGCATACTAATCACCTGGAGACTTTGTTAAGATTCATGTTTATTAGGTGAGTTGAGGTCTAAGATTCTCTAATCTTTACAAGTTCCAAGTGATTACAGTTCTATTTATTTTTTAGTCACATTTTGAGTATTAAAGATCTAGTTCATGGGACCATGTTAAGAAAAAAGTTTGTTAAATACTAAAAGAAATAAATATAATTTTAGTTATGCTATATTCTTGGGGCCATGCAGAGGGTTTGGAAGCTATTCCTCTAGTTGCAGTGTGGTGAGCAAAGTGTTGAGTTATGGTAGAGATTATGCATGTATGTATAAGAGTGTGTGCCTGTTTGTGTCCTAAAGCAAGCATAACTTGGAAATGCTCTATATAGATGGATGCCTGAAACAATTAATAATATGCATAATTACTTTCCATTGGTTAATCAGGCTTCTGTATTAGAATAGGTAGGCTTCCCTTAGAAACCAATGTAGTAGAGGGAGTAACCTTCATCTCTTACTGTTAATATCCAAGTCTGAACTCTTTATCTCTTCATCTCCTATTCAAACATTTAGAAAATGTTCAGGATCATGAACACACACATCTTAGATATTATTTTTCTAAAATATTTATAATTTAATTCTAAATGTCAACATATTTTACTTCTATATTCCCAAATATTTAATCATTAAAATTATCTTATAATAGCAGATATAACAACCAATAACATTAAAATGTTAATACATTCATCATATCAAATATATAGTCCCATTTTCCTCACTTCCAAAAGTATTGTTAAATGTCATTATATTTCATATTTTTGGGTCACTTTATGTAAATCTATATATTTTTTTAATATTCTATCTAATTGACCAGTGGACACTGATAGATGTGGCTGTCCCCATGTAGAAATGTTTCAAATTAATAATTGTTTACCTTTTAATAGAAATAAGATTATTTAGACATTTTCTGTCAGTTTGAATACTGTGGTGGTCTCTGTATTATTGTGATCCTGAAAGCTGTACTACTAATATTTCAAATACAAGCAGAGTCACCCATGGTGGATGGGTGTGTTAGGGAGGGTTGATTAGAGGAAAAAATTAGAGACATGCATATATGTATAAGAAAGAGCTTTATATCAAAGAGCAATTGTATATTATGAAAACATCCAAGCCCAGTGCAGATCAAGTCCATAAGTCCATAAATCCTTCTTCAGATCCGCACAGCACATGAAGTGATGCAACATACGGTAAGGTCACAGGCCAGTGGGACAAAGTCTTGTAGAAGCATCTCCAGGATTCTCACAGGTCTCAGAATGTCTCTGAGCGGCTCTCAACAGAAAGGTGAAGAAGGGCTCTCACAAGTCTTAGCAAGTCTCCCAGTGGCCCGTCAACAGGAGGGTGAAAAATAGAGAGAAGGGGGCCATTTACCTTGGCCATACCTCCAAAGAGGTCATCAGGCTGTGACCATATTGAAAGGCTGACGTTCACCCCTTTTCTCTTAATGCCCTCAAGTTGACAGGAGATTATGTAACTACCACAACAGGTTTCAGCAGGACTTCTAGACTAAAACAAACCAGGAAGAAGAAAACCATGGTCTCCTGATGAACTAGACACTGAAACCTTGTGAATTACACTGCCAGAAGATGAGCCCTCAGGTTGGATGACACTTAAAATACAACTGAAGAAGAGCTGCTTCCTCAAAGAAGAATGGACCATAATTTTTAGATTGGTATGCCTTTTGGGTCCTTCTTGTGCTAACATGGCATGACTCAAATGAGGAGAAACAACTGCAATGTCCAATAATATGTAGAGCATGAAATGTGCGAAGCCATCAAAAACTAAATAGAGCACACAAAGATTGATATCCTAGACAGTTGTGAGTGGAAGTGGACAGGTATGCTGAATTATACAATCACATGGTCTTTGAATAATAAACTGGAAGGAATGGCATCCTATTCATTGTGAAAAAGAACATTTCAAGAGTGATCCCTTAAGGGCAATGCTATCTGTGATCGGAAACGATAAATATATCTTCAAAGAAGACTGGCTAATGAGACTAGTATTCAAATTTATGTATCAAAAGGTGATGCTAAATATGAGAAAACTTTATATTTTTATCAAATTTTGCCAACTGAAATTGATAAAACATGCAATAAATATATATTAACAATTACCAGTGGTTGGAATGCAAAAAGTTAAAAACAAAGTAGTATTAGTAGTTGAAAACTAGGGTCTTGGTAGTAGCCATGACTCTGGAGATTACGTGATAGAATTTTGCAACAGCAACAGTTATTTATTGAAACTCTTTTCCAAACAATATGGAACAATGACTACATTCTGCCCCTCGCTGGGGAGAATCCACAGGAATAAAGTCAACTTCATCGGCAGGAAAGGACTATTGAGAAGCTCGATGTATCCGTCAGAACAAGGCCTGCTGCGGAACTGAGGCTTCAAAAAACCCTACTGCCATTGAGCTCTTACAATTCCTGGAAACCTGGTAGATCCGAGTAGAATTGCTCCATAGGATTTCTGAGATTGTAAATCTTTACAGAAGCAGATATGCTCCTCTTTCTTCAGCAGTCTGGTGATCACCATTAGCAGCCCACCTATTCGATCACTGCCACATTGAGGCGATCGGTTGCTTTGATATGTGTACAAGTTGAAGCTGTAGATTTTTAAACAAGTCTATGAAAGTCAAAATACAGCCTTGAGTGTAATTCACTTTCATTTAGAGATAACCTCCACAATCAATATGACAAATTAAACTCTGACATCAAACACATCATATATAAATTAAACACTTTTTAAAGTCAGAAAAGACCAAAATGTGTGTCAGAAGAGACACTGAAACTAGTTCTTGAATATAGAATTAAAGGAAGAAATGGTTCCATTAAACAGATGAAAAGAGGGAAGGTGAACATGATTTTGAATTATACATTCAAGGAAGCATCAAGAAGACAAACTTAGTGAAATATGTAAAGATCAGAAGATTAAAAAGCAAAACACATTGGTGCCCATTTGAAAGAATGGTAAAGAATGGTGATCCAACAGAATGTACTGTGGAAATCATCAAACACAAATGACAGATAACATTGAAGTGAACAGAAATTGCAAAATATTTCATTGTACTCATGTACATAGATCAGGAAACCGGCACCATGGAAAACAATATGGTGCTTCCTGATAAAGTTAGAAATAGAAATACCATGAAATCCAGCAACTCAATATTTGTTATATATCCTGGAGAAATAAGAGCTGGGCCAAGGTTTAAAATATATCTATAAACACTCACATTCTTATTACAGCACTATTCACAAGAGCAAAAATTTGAAAGCAACCTAAATGTCTATCAATGGAAGATTGCATACACAAATATGGCTCAGTGAATTCTGTGAACATTTCATAAAACGGATTAGCTAGGAGGACATTATTATCAACAAAATAAGTAATTTAAAAAAGGAAAATATTGTATGAGATCGCTGTTGTGTAAATAATGGGTTTTCATTTGTTTTTCACTAAAATAAACACTATTTGATGATTACCAGGGGTGTTAGGGGAAGACATGTTAAATCACTAAATACAAGGTATACACCTACTAATTTGGGTGAATGGAAGGCAGTATACAATTATGGAGTTCAATGAAATTATTGTGGGAATTTTGATCCATTCATTGAGACAAACTATGTCTGAATTTTGTCAAGGGTTTCCACTCCTGTAGATTTACAGTGTTAGAAACAAACGGGGAATTCTACCTGATCCTAAATGGTCTCTATGAATCAAAATTGACTTGACAGCAGTGCTTTGGTTGTTATTGAATAGAAAACTGATTTTCTCTGGAAATCTTGACAATTCAAAATAATAAGTTTTTTTTAAAAGATTCAATACTTATAGAATAAGGGAATACTACATGGTTTGACAACAGGAAAGGTGTGCACCAGGGTAATACCACTTCACTATACATATTCCACCTGTATGATTGCAAATAATCCAAGAAGCTGGATGATATGATGAAGAATATGAAATCAGGATTGGAGACTCATAAAAAATCATGAAATATGTAGATGACACTATCTTGCTTTTTGAAAGAAAAGGGGTCTCTAAATACTTACTAATAAAGATCAAAGTCTTTTGTATGGATTACACCTTAATATGAAGGAGGAAAAATTCCACAAAACTGGACTGATAAGCAATATCTTGAAACGCAGAAACATTTAAAATCATCAAGGCTTTCATTCTCCTTGAATTCACAATCAGTGCCATGGGGGCAGCAGGGAAGGTATCAATGACTGTGAGGAACGCTGAGGAAGTCTGCCGCAAAAGCTCTCTTGAAAATGTTCGAAGCAAATATGTCACTTAGGAAACTAATGTGTGCCTGACCCAAGAAACATGACATTTTCAAGTCTCGTGTGAATGTTACAGGAGCCCTGGTGGGGTAGTGGCTATGCTTGGCTTCTAACCACAAGGTCAGCAGTTCAAAACCACCAGCCTTTCTGCAGCGATCAAAGAAGTTTTCTACTCCTGTGAAGAGTTACATGGGAAGGTGCAGGCCCCGGCAGCATTCCGTTTCATTGTGCATAGGGTCTCTGTGGGGTGACATCCAACAACAAAGAGTCAGTTACGCTCTCAGAAACCCACAGAGGCTGTTCCGCCCTGCTTGATAGAGTCGCTGTAAGTTGGCATCATCTTGATGGTGGTCAATGTATTATTGTTTAATATGAAACATGAATAATGAATAAGAGATCAAATAGCAATTGCTGCCTTTGTTGGCAAAGGACATTAAATATACAACGGACTACCAGAAAAAATGATTAATTATTTTGGAAAATGTATAGTCAGATCGCTCCTTTACATCATAGATGGCAAGACTTCATCTCAAGTCATTTGAAAAGGTCATCAGGAGGGACCAGGACCCAGGAGAATGAAATCCTGTTTCATAAAGTAGAGGGTCACCGAGAAGGAGAAAGCCCCTAAAAGAGATGGTGACCTAGTGACTGCGTTGGTGATTTCTAAAATAGCCCCGAGTGTGACGTTTGGGCAGGGTTTCACGCTTTTATATATCGGCTGCCTGGGATTTGGAATCAATATGAGGGCATTTCGCACAATAACAGCAGATAATTAACATCACATTTGTCTTTTAAAAATAAATATCCTCTCTCATTTAACTTGCTAACTTTGTTGGGAAATGCAAAATCAGTCTCCTTTTTAATCAGTCACTCCAAACGTTTATGGATGTTTTGAAAAATTCATATTTTTACTTTATGCTTTTTATTATTGAAATGATCTTTATCACATTGCTATCTCCTTTACTTGTTTTTTTTTTTTTTGTTTCCTTACATCTAATTAAGTGCCTCTGATTGTTCAGTGGTTTAAGCGTTGGGGCTGCTCACAAAAATGTTAATGGCTCATAGTTAATAGTTCTGCCAGGAAAAAAAATCACATAGTCTGCTTCTGTAACCATTTACAGCCTTGGAAACTCAATGGAGCCTTATACTCTGCCATTAAGGGTCACTGTTAATCAGAATCAATTCTACAGCAGTGGATTTTTGATGTGGCTGTTTATACATCTTCTGAATTTACTTTGTTTTCCCTCATTCAGATGAAAGCTGATATATTTCATAAGCAGTTTTTTCTTCTTAATATAATTGTTTGAATTAATTTTCCTCCAACCAGCGCTTTTACTGCACATCAATATATTTGATATATTATGTATTTATTTGACCCAATGCAAATTATTCCCTGGCTGTCGTATCCTGTTCTGTGTGATGCATTTAAGGTTTTTGAGCCTCGCTTTTTATATGTTTTTAAAGATCATTAAACTGTTTTTAAAATTTTAGTCATTTATTCCATTTCTTCTTCCTCAGAATATAGTTTTTAGATCAACAACATAGGTATTAATTGAGAGAATATTAAAAATTCAAAATCTCGGGCCCAGATCTGCTGATTCAGAATCTGCATGTTAACAAGTTCCTTGGGTGGTTTATAAACATCTCATATAGAGAGAAGCCCTGGCATAGGAATGAATAGCATGCTCCTATCATAGCTAATGATAACCAAGTCAAATTGATATGTGAGGGACCAAGAACACTAACAAGACTTTTAAAGAACAATTTAAAGGATACATCATTTTATGCTTTTTATAATGTTGGTTGTTTATGTATTACTGTTTTTAGTATGCATGTTTCCATAATAACTTATAAAGTATTTCTCTCTCTCAAATGGTAATTAAAGTAGAGACTGTGTGGTGGAAAGTGGTTAAGTGAATTCTAGCTCCTGCATTATATTTGTAAGCCAGTTCTTTTGTTTAGGCGAAGCAACATGCTGTTGTTTTCTTATATTAGTTTATTCTGTCATTTAGTTTCATTTAGTGTCACATTGCGTTAGAATTGTTAGTGTGCACATACCCTAGCTCACGAATAGCGTGGTCATTCTTTGGAAATAATTGACAGAATAATAAACATTTTACTACTCTCCTTTGCAGGAAGTCAAGATACATCAATAGTTATGTCACTTCTCCCGCAGCCCTCTTGAAATTTTTATGGAATGTTATAAATGAATAGGTGGTTTATTGCATTTGGTGAGGGAAAAGCAAAATTCTTTTGAAAGATTAATGCAAATGCATTACTTCTTGTTGAGGCACATTTAACCGTTTTTTTTCCTACTCAGTTCTTTTTCTAACTCAAGAAATTAAATAGATAAGGATTCCTGCATGTCTTTTGGGAACATGGAATTGTGCTGGGAATGCATATAAAACTGGAAAGACATGAATACTTTTTTTAATGTAGCAACAATTTGGTGGAAACACATGACACAATGACATGAATATGTAAGGTACGTGTTACAAAAGAAGCTCAGTGGAAATTATACAAAGATAAGCATCAATTAGTTTGTCATAGAAAAAGATGTCATTCAGAAAGGTAAGATACTTCCAGGTCTTAATGAAGATAGGTGGGGATACCTGTTGGAAAGTGACACCTTAGCAGAGGCTAAGCTGGAAACATGTGTGGTTATGCAGAAAAATATAGGACTAAAATATTTAAATAGAGAGGTGGGATGTGGCCAAATAAAAAATATGAATAAATTACACACTATATGGCTGGAAGTTGAAAGGTATTGAATGTTTTTGACCTAGTGAGTTATAGGTTCAGAGATTTATTTATAAACCATGAGATTACTTGCAATGGATTATAGAAATGAAGAGGTATTACAGGGCTTATAAATTTATATTTATAAGTGATAAATTATAAATGTAGTCAAGTGATAATGATCAAAACATAAGCATGTATATGGAGGGGCTTCAAAAAGTTCATGAAAATTTTTGTTATGTTTTTACTCAATCTTTCAAAAATTTTGAAGTTTCTGTGTGTCCAATGAAATGAATCAAAAGGAAGATGAGAATTGCAATATTAATCATTAGTTTCAAATTGTACATAGAAATTAAGATCACTATAATAAAGAGATCATCTTGGAATACCAACTGTGTTAGACTGGGTGGACTAGAGAAACAAATCCAGAGACACTCATATATGTGTAAGAAAGAGCTTCGTATCAAGAAGTAATTGTATATTGGGAAAACATCCCACCCCAGTTCCGATCAAGTCCATAAGTCTGATACTAGTAAATAAGTCTGATATTAGTCCATAAATCCTTCTTCAGATGAACACAACCACAAGCAATGATGAAAAATTTAGGAAGATCACTGGTCGGTGGGTGCAAAGTCTTGTGGATCCAAAGGTGGTGGACACATCTCCATGGCTTTGGCAGGTCCCTTACAGGGCTCTGCGTGGCCAGCAGAAAGCTCTAACCAAGAGAGGGGGGAAGTTCCCAGGGCCCTCCATATGATGTCAGACCCACAAAGGGGCACCATCAGCCTGTGACCTGATTGTCAGGCGAGTCTCCACCACAACACTTCAAGCTGACACAAAATTATGTGACTATTGCACCAAAGAAGTAGTGGACATTTGGTTTGGACATTCCTGATGTATCTCTGGGGTATGTTTACTAGAACTGAAGACAATATCACCCTTTTAAGATTAGAAACCTTCTTTCCATCATGGAGTCAGTAAAATATATTCAGATTTGATTAAATAACCACCATGTAATAGCAACTTTAGGAAGGCTTTCTTTGAATCTATGCCTACAAAATAGCTAATATATTTGGTTTCAAGTCTTCTCATCTTTTCTGAATATTTTTGTTTTATACTATGTTCACTATTAATATTGTTATGTTGTGTATTTATATACACGTTATATGTTTACTGTATGTGAGTCCTTAATTTCTGTACATTTATTCATAAGATAATTCTAATTAATAATATCAGAATGCTAAGGTAGGTGATTATTCCACTGAGCTTTACAGAAGGCTTTTTGTATCTAGAACTCGTGAATATACAGTGTTATATATCTATTTATATAGTGTCATAAGTAAGAGACTTGATTTCTCTCCAAAACTGTTTGCTGATGGTGGCATAACCTTTTTCAATAAGTTACACACACTTCCACAGTAGGCAAAGGGTGTTGCCATGAATATATCGCAATAACTGGTTTCTAGCTTAAAACAAAACAAAATAAATGCCTTCTGCTTCACTGTTTATCTTATGCTCAGATTTGGATGCTATGGTGCTACATGTAGTATCCCTCTCCATTTTCATACACTTGCCTGATGTCTCACTGTGGCAAGACGGTGAGAGTTTCTGTTTAATCGGGTAGACTCTGTAAAGAAGTACAAAACTTTACACACTTGGACACTGCAAGATACCCTGAGAATGGTTTTGATAATACAAATTAAGGGTTTTACTTTAGTGATATCAAAAGGTGACAATTGTGTCTATGGAAATCCAGGAGATAAGAATAGTATTTCAACACAAAATAAGGGTAGGAAATTATGATCTCCACTCCATGCAAAATACTTCCATCATATGTAAGCAACAAAGTATTTTGCATTTCATTTCTGTCATTGAAATTCGTTGAGCTAGATATTCATTTTTAATAAAATCCAATTCCAAATAAAAGAATCAAACTACACCCCAAGTTGATTTAGAAAAGGCTTACTAACTAGGGTAGAGACCTAATTTAATCCCCCTTAGTATGTTTTGTCTTGTTTATTGCTTCTCTCATTTTTGACTAATAATCATCAGATGGCAGTTTTCTTTAGTCATTCAAATAATCATTGTTATTTAGGGGCAGATAATGCCAAAATCCTGAATTGTTTAGTCACAGTGGTCATTTTATTTCAGTCCCTGTTACAATGACGTGAAAATCCTAGATTTTATTCCATTCCTTGTTACAATGACATGAAAATCTTAGGGATAGTCTGAGTCCACAGTATATTCTTGAATGAAGATATGGTCATAAAATGTGAGAAATATGAAGAAAATAGTGTCTGATAGTTCAGAAAATTTTTTTTCATGATACCTGTAGGCTACAAGTGAAAAACAAAATCAAAACCACCTGAAGACATGTATACATATATGTAACATTTTCTAATTTTACTTTAAAAGATGTTTTCCAAAAAGTTCTATTTAGATACAATGATAGCACTTGGATTTAAGAAAATTATATTTACCAACAAGCAGCCTAGAATCTGACTATTGAGAAAAGAAGGGAAGCCCTTTATTGAAAAATTAAATATGGAATAGAAGAGATTAAATGCATCAGAAAATGTTAAAATTTGTTTAACTTAGGATTCACCAATATGGTTCTAAGAGTATTTAAATTTATTCTTCCAGAAATATTAATTTGAGGAAAAGCAGTCCTTGTTGGCACAGTAGTTAATTGTTAAGCAACTTCACAAGAACAAATACTTGGAGAGCTCTCACATGAAGAACATACTATGAAACAATTCTACGTTGTTACATAGAGTGACTCTGAGTTAAAACCCCTTCTATAGCATATAACTAACAAGAGCAATTATATAGTTGCTTTAGTTCTTTGCAGCCTTACTGCAGTAAGTCCTACTACAACAATGGTATTTAAACAAGCACAGGTCTGGTTAGATTTAAAGAAAATTTCTTTCAAGGCAACATTACAAATATAAATGTAAAATGGAGGGACATCTGGAGTTATGGGTGACAGAGGCTCTGAAGGAGAGCCCAGGAAGGTAGTTAAATATTTAAAGGGTTATTCTTTCATCTTTGTTTATTTTCTCATTGGTTAGAATAATTTCTAATAGAAATGAGTGGGCTATTGTGAAGATCAAACCTAAATATGCCACACAAGTACAAAACATTGTACAAATAACATTATTAAATAAATTGCTATTTATGCTTAACAGAAGCCTTAAAAATAAATGTAAATTGGTAAACTAAAAGTGAAGAATTTATTACATGGTAAGGAAAATAACTATGACATAACTCTGGCACACACCAGTTCATAAAATTAGGTCTCTTGATAATTTGATTGATGTTATTCGTTTTCCCATATATTTATGATTTATAGCAAGTCTATTTTAAAAATTATCAAATGCAACTGATTGATGTAATTAGTACATGAAAATGAATGAAACTTCCTGACATACCAGGCAATAACTCATTTAAATGAGGTGCCTAATTTGTTAGCTTTCAGAGTCAGATCAATTTTAGATAAGTAATTTATATTACTGAATTATATTCCAATTTATGAGGACAAAATTATTAAGCACCATCCAACATGCTGAGGGCCTGCCAAAGAATCATGGTTTTTAGTGCTGAGAAGGTTAAGTGTATAAATGTTTAATGACCTAAATCAACAAGCCAAGATTTCTTTGTGCAATAAAAATAAATGATATAGTTCAATGCAGTGACAATTGCTAATTTATGAAGTATTAAATCTTACCAGCTGGGCTTAGTAATGCCAGGTATAATCTTCTCATGAAGAGGTCTTTTGCAAGCCAATAATATAGTTGTGATGTACTTCTGATACTGTGTTCTAATAGTACTTAGATTAAGGATGGGAAGTGTCATTTTCATGAAAAATAAATGGGAGTGTTGGTCTATAGCAGTAATGGATCTATTTATAACTACTCAATTACTACTGAAAATTTGGCATTGTAGAGACATAGATGAGCAAAATTCAAAATTAAGATGGTCCAAATGAGAATGATTCATCACTTAGTCAAGACAGCTGTCTTAAGGTTTACACAGGACAGAGCATGTTTCTCTCATTCTTCACTAAGCGATAAGGTAGAATTCAATTTAGTATGTGATCACTTTCTCAGGTGGAATAAAATAATGCTGCTGCCTGTGAAACAATGTGGCGGTTGCAAGTAGCAACAAACCCAGTGACCAGAGCACATGACAGTGAACTGATTGAACGTCTGTCCGCGTCTGGCGGCAGGAAATGCTGATCACACACATTACCTCTTAATATACAGTGGTGGGGAAGGTCACACGGAATAGAGGGTAGGGGGATGGGAGGGAACATGGCAAGGAAGCCCACCTCATTTTCTTGGTAGAACAATAATGTATATATAAAAGTGTGAATGTGCTACTGTTTGGAAAGCCTATGTTTCTATATCACTGTACTATGCTAATTTTCTGATTTGAAACAATTTTTGAGCCCTCAATTATAAATAAGGTATTTCCTTCAGCTATGGTAGTACTTTAATGTTTTGACACAATTTAATACCATTATTTTTATAACATCAACTAATGTCACATTTGAAAATAGATAAAAATGACTTTGTATTTTTTTAATCAATTTATTGGGGCTCATACAATTCATCACAATACATAGATCAATTGTGTAAAGCACGGCTATACATCTGTTGCCCTCATTATTCCCAAAATTCGCTTTCCTCTTGGGTTCCCGGAAACAGCTCATTTTCCTTTTTTCCCCCCTCCCCCTCCTTTCCTCCTCCCCTCTCCCCGACGCACCCTGTCTCCCTTCACCCACCCCTCTGCTGCCTGTCCCCCAGAGAAGAGGTTATATGTAGCTCCCTGTGATCAATTCCCCCTTTCTACACCCCCTTTCCCTCCTGGTATCGCCACTGTCACCCCTGGTCCTGAGAGGTTCATCTGTCCTAGATTCCCTGCGTTTCCAATTCCCATCTGTACCGCTGTGCATCATCTGGTCTAACCAGGTCTGCAAGGCAAAATTGGGGTCATGGTAGTTGGGGGGAGGAAGCGTTTAAGAACTAGAGGAAGGTTGTGAGTTTCATTATTGCTATACTGTACTCTAAGTGACTCATCTCCCCACTACCCCTCTGCAAGGTATGTCCAGTTGTCTAGAGACGGGCATTGGGTCTCCATCATGTGCCACCCTCATTGACGAGGATATGATCCCCTCCACACCTTTGGTTTTTAAAGCCTGGTCCCTTTGGCCCTTCATGATCACACATGTTGGTGTGCTGCTTCCATGTGGGCTTTGTTGCCTCAGGGCTAGATGGCCACTTGTTTACTTTGTATTTTAGAAAATGATTGTGGTTCATATAAATTTGTACAGTTATAAGTATAGGTAACTTCATGATAAATGGAGAAAATCCTTGTCAAGGATTTTGTCTTGCTTTAATACACAATCAATGCACATGGAAGCAGCAATCAGGAAATCAAAAACACATTGCATTAATTCAATCTGCTTTACAATAACTCATTAGAGAATTGCAAAGCAAGGATGCTATTTTTGAGGTCCAAGATCCACCTGACCCAGCTATAGTATTCTCCATTGCCTTAGATGAATGTGAATGCTGGACATGAATATGGAAAAAGACTGTAGAAGAATAGAAGTGTGCGAGAGAAGAATATTGAAAGTACCATGACTACTAAACAAACAAGCAAATGTGTCTTGGAAAGAGTAAGGCCAGAGGCTCTTTAGAGACGAGGATGGTGAAACTTGTCACACATATTTTGTACCTATTATCAAGAGAAGGACAACTTGCTTGTGGAGAAGCATCAAAAAAGAAGAAGGTCCTCAATGAGAGATGAATTGGCACAGTGGCTACAACAAGGGCCTCAGACATAGACTAGTTGTAAGAATGGTCCAAGACTGCACACTATTTCATACTGTCATGCATGGAGATGGAACTGACTCCAGACACCTAATACTGAAATAATAATAATGTTTACATATGGTGTTTGCATATTGTTGTGAATCAATTTAATTGAAGATTTGTTTTACATGAATAGTCACAATTGTTCTTTGGGATTGGAAATCCAACTGCTATAATATCCATCTCCTTCTTCCACCACTTGATCTTCAAATTCTTTGAATAAAAATAGCCTGACATATGAATGAAAATAGCCTGACTTGCAGGGTAAAATATGATTGGGCCCCACAAAACTAATTGCTGAGTACATGTTTCTCAGAAAGTTTTACTTTCAGTATTTTGTTTTTGTGTTTTTAGCATAAACATATATATATATATATATATATATATATGATATTAAAGTAATGCAAAGGGAATATTTTGAGGTCAATAGGTGGACTTGTCTGGCAGTTTTTCTTACTCTGATGGCTTGTGTGTTGCTGTGATTCTGGAAGTTGCATCGTCGGTCTTTGAAATACCAGCAGGCTCATCCAAAGTGAACCAATTTCAGCGGAGCTTCCAGCATAAGAACAGACACCAGAGAAGGACCCAGAGTGCCGCTCCGGAGGGAGCCACTGAAAACCAAATGCAGAGCTTTGAAACATTATCAACGAAGCTTTATGAATGAAAGCAGAACATTGTTGGAGACAGTGCCACAGGATGAATCCCTCAGGTTGAAGGTCACTGGAAATGTGAGAAGGAGCAGCTTTCCCACAGTGGAGTTGACCTTAGTGACTCAAGTTAAGTAAAAGCTGTGGGAGTGGAACTTTTGCTCTTGGGGAATGACTCCGAGGAAGGAGAAACAGTTGCAAACATGTGCTAATGATCAGAAATTGGAATGTGTGAAGTGTGAATCTAGGAAGATTTCAAGTGGTCAAATATGAAATGGAACAAATAAAAATTAATATCCTAGGCTTTACTGAGTTTAATGCACTAGTATTGGGCATTTTGATTCAGAAACTCATATGATTGACTATGTTGGGAATAACGCAACCAAGTGGAATTTTGTGGCATTTATTGTCAATGCTGTCTGTGATACATTTAAATCTATCTGCCTTCAAGGAGATTGAATCAAGACAACTATCAATCAAATTTATACATCAGTCACAAAAGCTCGTGATGAAGAAATTGAAAAATTCTACCAAATTCTTCAGTCAAAAATTGATCAAATGTACAATCAAGATGCATTGATAATTATTGGTTATTGGAATTCAAAAGTTGGAAGCAAAGAAGAAAGAACAATAGGTGGAAAATATGGTCTCATTAATAGAAATGATGCTGGAGATTGATAGAATTTTGTAAGAAACAAAGGCTGTTCATGGAGAATATGTTTTGACTAAACATATAGACTTTTTCCATATGGAATACAAAGAAATCCAATTGATTACATCTAGGAATGAGACAATGGAAAGAGATAATGCAGAAGTTCAATATCGGCAGCTAAAACCGGGCTAGAGGCTGACTATGAAACAGACCATCAATTGTTAATCTGTTAAAGCTGAATGAAATGAAAACAAGTCCACATGACCTTGGGTCCATTCCACCTGAATTTTGTGAAAATAGCAAGAAGAGGTTGGAGGCAGTGGACACTAATGACAGAGCCTCGATGAGTTGTGGGAGGACATCAAGAAAATCATTTATGAAGAAGGCAAAAAGTCATTAAAAAGACAGAAAAGATCAAAATGGGGGTCAGAAGAAATCCTGAAACCTGCTCTTAATTGTAAAGTAGCTAAAATAGATGGAAGGACTGATGAAGTTGAAGAGCTGAATAGAATATTTCAAAGGACAGCTGGGAAAGACAAAGCCAAATATTATAATAAAATATGTAAAGATAAAAAATTAGAAAACCAAAGGAAAAGAGCATGTTCAGCATATCTGAATCTTAAAACTCAAGAAAAACCTTGAATTGCAATCTTGAAGGAATCTATAGGCAAAATATTGAATGATGCAGAAAGCATCTAAAGAAGAAGGAAATAACACCAAGAGTCACTCTACTAAAATGAACTGGTCAACTACCCCCCCCCCCATTTCAGTAGGTAACATATAAATAAGAAACAATGGTGCTGAAGGAAGAAGTTCAAGTGACACTGAATGCATTAGCTAAAAAACAAGGTTCTAGAAACTGATGGCATACCAATTGTAATATTTCAGCAAGCTGAAGGAGCACTGGGAGCACTCACTTGTCTATGTCAGGAAATTTGGAAGACAACTACTTGGTTAACTGACTGGAAGAGATCTGTATTTGCATACATTCCAAAGAAAAGTAACCAGCCAGAATACTGAACATATAGAACAATATCACTTATATCACATGTCTTTAAATTTTTACTGATGATCCTTCAACATCTATTGCAGCAGTGCCTTGACAGGGAACACCCAGAGATGGAGGCTAGATTTAGAAGAGGACATGAGACAAGGAATACCACTTGCTGGCATCAGATGGATCTTGATTGAAAGCAGAGATTGAAGGTGTTTATTTGTGTTTTATTGACTATACCAAGCCATTCAATTGTATGGATCGGAACAAACTATAGAAAGCCTTTAGAAGAATGATAATTCCAGAACACTTTATTGTGCTCATGAGGAACTTGTACTTGGATCAAGAGGGATTTGTGGAAACAGAACCAAAGACTATGGTATGGTTTAAAACCAGGAAAGGTGTATGTCTGGATTGTATCTTCTCATCATACTTGATCAATCTGTATGCTTAGCAAATAACCAGAAAATCTGGATTATATGAACAAGAATGTGGCCCCAGCATAATTATCCCTCACATATTAAGGATAAATAAAAACATTTACAGTCAAATAAAAACTAAAGGAATTTTAAAAACACTACCACCTTTACAAAAGTATTAAAAAAAATTCTATGAAGAGAAATTCTATAACAACCACAGACAGTAGTGTAAACGTATTGAGGATTAAATTAGAATTAAATTAGTGTTAGATATTAAAAGTATTAGAAGAGTAATGGGAATGGAGAAAACATTTCACTGAAACAATACTGAACATGAAACCGATATAAATAAAAACAAGGAATCATACATAACATTCTGCTATAAAGATAAAAATAAATAAATAAATATAGAGTGAATAGAACAGACAATAAATATTCAAATGGAGGGGGTATGGAATTGTTCATTTACATAATAAAAATTTTTGAAATTATAAATAAAACCTCAAAAAAAAACTACAAAGAAAAAAGTTAAACTTCAACAAAACAAACAAGATAAAATTATATAAGCAAGGCAAAAATAAGAGAAAAATAAGAGAAGCAAAGAGGAGGAAGCAGACTCTTTCTCTTGCTCTCTGGTGATCCTATCAGCAAGATGCCCTTTAGCTAGTTCTCTGCCTCAACCTGTGTGCTACACTACCTGTGGACCAAGTCAACCTCTGGATCATGTTGCTAGAGCTTGGGGCTCCTTCAAGACCTGCTTCACCATGCTGCTGGTGCAGACATTGCTTGCACTTGAGGCTGGTGTATCCTGTTGCCTTCTATTGCTTGAGTTTGATATCTCATCTGGGACTGCTTCCCTAAGCTTCCATGCTCCTGACTGTGACTGACCCACCCTGCTGTCTGCTGCCTGACTCTACCTACATTGCCTGAGGGAAGACTCCGCTGTCTGCTTCCTTGATCTTGGATCGAAGCCCCCTCCATGAGTTGAAGGGCTTTCAGTATATTAACTGCTCCACAAAAGTGAGTTGAAAGGAGCCCTCCATACTGCTGAGTGGACTAATTAGCTGTTATATTCCTTCTCACTGTATAAACCTTTATATATATATACACAATCGTAAGTGTCCTGGTTTTGTTTCTCTAGAGAACCCTGCCTAAAAGACAGCCAAAAAAATAATAGAAATCAAACATGAAAAATCAAACTAAAACTAAAATCATTAACACCATAAAGAACATATAACAAAATGACATCAACAAACTATATTTATCAATATATCCCTGAATGTAAGTGAACTGAATTCACCAGTTAAAAGACAGAATAATAGAAAGGATAAAAAAGCATAAAGCAAAACACTGTGGACTGTATATACATTGCTTACAAGAAACACATCTTAGATATGAAGATAAACATAGACTAAAAATTAAAGGATGTAGAAAAAATCATCATGCTAATAGCAGTCAAAAGAAAGCTGAAGTAGCAAATTTAATCTCTGACAAAATAGACATCAAAGTTAATAACACAATGAGGAACAAGGAAGTTAGTTATGAAAGATTACAAAGAAGTAATTATGAAAGCTTTATTTGAAGCAGAAACCCTAACCATAATTAATATATATGCAATGAATGGAAGATCATCAAAATACTTTAATCTAATTCTTATAGAAATGAAGAGACAAATAGATCATACTATGATATTAGTAGGAGACTTCAATATATCTCCTAATAATATGTCCAAAGCTTGTATGACAAGTTTTGCCATCCTTACCTCTAAGGATCAGACAAGCTGTGCTTCCTCTGAGACCCATGATCTTTGAATATTCTTTTCCAGCGCCACAATCCACATGCATTGGTTCTTCTACATTCTTCCTTATTCAATGCCCAGTTTTCAAAATGTGTATGAGTGCACTGATGGCATCAAACAAAAACAACATATGAAATATTCAGCTTATTTAAATGAAATTGCTTTTACATTTGGAAAAGTTAGGTTTTGAAATATCAGTCAACAAGATCTATTATATACTTTAACAGATTCCATAAAAAGTACACTTTAGTAGACAAAATTGAAAATTTGGCAAATATTTCTAAAAATTTATCTTCTTTAAGTGCCAAGAATATTGCTGACTGTACTTGCTCTACAGAGATAATTTGTTTTCTCTCTGCTATATTTTTTGATGAAACAAAACTAGTTATATCATCATAAGGAATAGTCAAATATTCTCTAAGAAATAAATTAAATTATGAAATCGATTATTCATTTCAAATAAGAAAACTTGATTTCCTTTAAGGATTAAAATGTTAAATATCAAACTTAGTTTTAATTTGCTATAATTTAAATACCCTTTTAGGTTTAAAAAGAAAGAGTGTATGTGTGTGTGTATGAATATAAGGTTAACATTTTATAAGCACAAAACCATAGAAACTTTTATTAAATGAAACTATCAAAATGTCAAGCTCCAATTTCTCAACATATCTTCCATATAGGTTTGAGCACTTCTAGATCTAGTGCTTCCACTTTTAATCATTCTCTCAGATTAGTCTTACTCTGATTTACATTAAGTTAAAACAGTATTTTGGCCATCCTTAAGGGACCCGAATTATGTTTCCTTTAATTGTTCTTTAAGGTTTTTGAACAAATAGAAGCCTGAGGGTATAAGATTCTTATTTCCAACAAAAAGTTACTCTCAAAGATCGGGAAAGTGTCTTGTCATACGTGCATCATAGGGGAATCCTAAGTGCAAATATGCGGCCATTTTCTCATGAGGGTAATTTTCCATTTTCCTAAAACTTTTCACATTAAACCAGCATGATTTCTTGTGTTCTTCTGAAAGATCTAACAGTCACCGTAACCTTCTGAATTGAGATCTCTGCCCTGAGTTAAACTAACATAGCAAATCAACGTAGAAGCTGCCGTTTCTGTTGGATCCTATTGGAGGCATAAGGAAGAAGAAAAGCATTGCTCGTATGGCAAAGAGAACTTTGCTGCAGCCATCCACTGATCACAAGAACACAAATGAATATATTTTGTTTATAATTAGCACATGGGTACATGGCCTGGAACACTAGTAGCAATATTTTTACTTATACACTTATATTAACACAAATATATACATATAAAATATTCCCATCTATATACCTATCAATCAATCAATCTATATTTGATATCACCAATTAAAGATCAATTACTGTATCATCTATTTCCAATATTGTTCTAACTGAGCTACCTTGATTTTTAACTATTAAATTTGTCTTCAATTTCAGATATTATCAGTTTACCATACATGTCAAAACTAAAGCCAACGCTCCTCTCAAATCATTTTATAGAAAATTACCTCCTGTAAAACCAGGTTACACTTAAATTCTAACATTGCGTAATAACCAGCCAGCTGATGATCTAGAACTGCAAACACGCATTCATGGGATCATGATCTAGCAAACACTGCAGTTGACCTTGAAAATTCAAAAACATCATCAAACCATGCAAACACTATTGGACTTGTGTCAAGATCATTCAATATTTAGAGAAAAATAATAGAATATCCTGGGCAATAATGTGGTGGTATGCACGAGCATTTTGGAAGATCGTAGATGTTTATAAATGCAGTTCTATTTGTGCAAGCATGAACCAGTAAATTTTGTTTACAGCAAGTTTCATAGCCATGTTATAGGATATTTAAATAAGACTATGTTACAGGACACAGTGTTCCCAAGGAAAGTCATAAAGGAAAAGAAAATATTCTAAAACAGAGAATGAAAGCTACTTAGTCTGTCAAAATGCATTTTTGTTCCTGTATTTCATTTTTATAGTTCTTCCTAATGATTATTATGTGGGGTAGCTGATGAAACCAGTTTCTTTGGACAACCTTGCCTAATAACTTCATAGCTGTATTTAGTATCTTGAGAAGAATGACATATCACTTTACTGTAATAGCAAATAGCTTTTGTTTATTTTTTATTATTTAATTTATGGTTACTGAAAAAAATAAGTGATGCTATACTTTGTGAAATTCATTTAACTATTCGTAATGTGTGTTTAAAATATATCATGGATGGAGTTTGTGGGGAAGGTAGTTTATTAATATGTATAAAGACATATATGCTTGTCTCTTGTGAGAGGGAATTTGAAAACCCAAGAGGGATGAGTAACTGACATTGGCTTAGAAGACTAACTTTTTGAGATTGTTTGACGTTATTTAGCATTTTCTGATACATAATCACTAGACTGCTTCATATTTAGGGAGAAAGAGTTGAGGGAATCAAGGCAAACATATAACCACGACTTCTATGACTTTTCAGTATGACTGGACTGAACCACACAGTGCCCTGGTGTGGCAGTGAATGATGAATTGGGGTGCTAAACACAAGGGCAATAGTTCAACATCATCAGCTAGCTACTCCCCTATGTGTTGGAATGAACTTGGTACTTAGAGCAAGGATCTAAAATAGGTTTTCTGCATGTTCCCAGGTAGGCTGGAATCACAGAAAGCTCCAGGGAGCTCTGGGGGGCACAAAGGAAGCATCAGTCATTGTATAGCTTAAAGAAATTGCTGCCGCTCTGTTGGCTCACCTGGTTGACATCAAACAGCCGCTGGGCCTGCACCTGCCCTTCCTTCTATTGATCCTTCAGTTTCTCAGACTCCTCAGCCACAGGCTCATCTTTCTGAGGCAGAGTTCTTGCTACTGCACATTACTCTCATCACCCTTATAAAAGGGATAGAACATTTCAATGGGTTTCAGTTTGTCTGCGTAGGGATCTAGCACATGTTTGTATGTGAGAGACTGCTCTTGATCTTTCTCATTTTACATGAATTGTCCCAAACTGATTGCATTTCAGTTGACATCAAGCTCAAAGCATCAGATGCAAGAACAACAGATTTACAAAACTTGGTTATATAGCTCCCATGACTGTGGTCGTTAGCTGCCATAAGTTAGCCCCAACCCATAGCGACCCTAGGCATAACAGAACAAAGCACTGCACAACCCTACCCTGTGCCATCCTCAAGATTGCTCCTCTGCCCAGCCCATTGAAGTGGTGCCTGTGTCAATCCACCTTTCTCTTTTTAACTGCCTTTCCACATAGCCAAACATGATGCCTTTCTCCAGCGAGTGGTCTCTCCTGACAAGATGGCCAAAATATGTAAGACAAAGTCTTGCCATCATTGTGTCTAAGGAGTACTCTGGCCATACTTCTCCCAAGAATCTTCTCCAGCACCACAACTCAAATGCCTAGATTCTTCCACAGTGTTTCTTATTCAGTGTCCCCCGTATATATGCATATGAAGTAATGGGAAATACCATAGCTTGATTCAGGTGCACCTTTGTCCTCAAAGTAACATTCCTGTTCTCCAGTACTCCATTGAGGTCTTCTGTAGCAGATTTACCTAATGCAATATCTTTTGATTTGACTGCTGCTTTCATGAGCATTGATTGTAAAATACTTAATAATATGGCTGAACAGTTAAATTATATGATATATGAAGTATATGTCAACAAAACTGGTCATTTATTTAATTTTTAACAAAATAATAGCTTCTGGGGTCTTAGACTTGTATTCAAACAAGCAGCCATCTAAGTGAAGCATCAACTATGTCCAC
>NW_022103908.1:13423098-13436384 GCF_000313985.2 Echinops telfairi | reverse complement strand
CAGGGATTGGGGTGGGGAGTTGAAGAGAATTAGGGACCAAATAGTGAATACAGGATCAAGGAGGGTGCACTATAACTGATGGTGGTGAGATATATAAAACTCTTTTAAAAGATGACTTAACTATGGAAGTATATGATATGTGCATGTTTTTCTGTAAAACTATTGGGTAAAAATAGAAAGTATGAGTTCAGCAGAGGTCCATTGTGCATATGCAGTTATAGACAATATATATAGAATGACATACATTATTGCTAAGTATTCAAGAATGTAAACTACATCTTCTGGGACAGAATAAATAAATGAGGAACAAGGTCTTAATAAAAATTTTATAAGTGTATTAACTATTCAGATCATTTTTCCCCATGATATTTTAAATTTAATTTAAAATATATCTTTAAATGCAAAATATGGACAGCAAGTAGCAAAAGGGTTTTGAGGGATGGGGAGCAGGTTGGTGGTAGTGGAGGGGTATAAGGAAGAACAATGTCAGGGAGTCCAGGAAGAAAAAGAATGTATGAAAACTGATTGTGAGCAATTGTACAATTCTGCTTGATGTGATTTAACTATGGAAATATATGATAGATGGGTTAATCCCCAATTAGTAATACATTTAAAAAGAAATAAATGATATCTTTAATTTGGTGGCTAAGGCACATGCACACGTTAAATGGTGAGGAACTTCTTAGATGGGAAACAGTTTATGATACAGTAGCTCTGTAAGGGGGGTGGAGGATGTTAGACAAGAATCTTGAAGTAGTCTTGATGAGTAAGCAATTTATTAGCATAGATTTTATGCACAAACTTAGAAAAAGAAGCTGTTTAAATGTTTTATCTCTCAGAGGAAGTATTTCCTAAGGCGAGTTAGACTTCATTTGTTTTGACATAAGCAGGAGTTAGTGCTTAATTTTAGTTAGAAAAATAAGATAATTTAACGGGGAAGGTGGGAATATGAGATTTAAACATTTGGACAATGATGTTGCACTTCCCAGGGACACAAGATAATTAGTACCAAAAGAATTAATCACTTCCACTTTGTAGACATTTAGACATCCCCCTCAGTTTAGATATTGCTAGTAGGTAAATAAGAATAACAAAGATGAAAAGAAAAGGCAACTTGATTCCCCTTAGAATTACTAAGCAAGAGAGTAAAAGAGCAAGAGCTTTATTTCATTGAGACTTTGCTGAAGACCACAGACTCCAAAGAGTCATTTCAAACAGAGAGGATCTCCTACAGTGTATCAGTTTACCTAACAGTGCACAGAAGCCCAAGAGAACCGGCAAGAAACACGTTTGAGTCCCATGTTACATGTAGTGAGGAGAGCCGGACAAGGGAGCAGAGCAAATGTATTTGAATTAGAAAAATGTCCTGGCAGGTGAAACTCTGCATCATGGCTTGGTAAGAGCATGGCACAGAGTAGACGGGGCAGTAGGACAAGTGAGCAGCTCTAACTGAGAGCGTCCTGGTGGAAACGACCCAATAACGCTGCCTCTGATCCTGCCCCAGCGACAGAAGGGGAAGAGCCTTATAACCTATCTTCCAACGTCAGCTTCCACATCACTTCAGTTACTGCTGCCTCTGAGTCTCCGTGGAGGCAAGACTCTTGACTTGACCTAGATCACATGGTGAGTATTGGCTCTGAAAGAACGACGGTACAACTTTTATTTTTTTAAGTTCAGCCTCAGTAATATAGATATAAGAGGAACACATGCTTGAGTGGGACTGAGTTAATCTGCAGAATCTAGCATGGCATTCACAAACTCATCTCTCACTGAGAATCTTCCAGAGTGTGCCCAGGAAACTGTAGAATTAGAGGTAATCCTCACATTATTAGAAAGTCAGTCTTCTTACACACATGTTCACACAGAAGTTTTTATTTTACAAAAGGAGATGCATGCCTGAATTTTTTGTTTCTATAATTGTTATAAATAAATTACTTATTCAAATTTAGAAGAAACTCTACACATATTCATTTTTTCATACAAATTTAATGTCATGTATTTTAAGAAAGCCACAAAAATTGTATAATCAATTTATGTTTATAAAGAAGCCTAACCCAATTCAAATTTGAGATGCTACTTTGCTTATACAGGGCTTCATAGCATCTTCACATGAGGGGACAATAGGTCTAATTAAAAATTTATTAGTTTATTAATATGCAAATTATGGCATCAGCTTGATTCTGTGCATACAACAATGATATGGCTTAAATAGTCTTATCAAGATATTCCTTATTCCTTTTATTGTGTGTGCTCCCATATATCTTTTGAATTCATTCTTCAGGTAATATTATTTACTCTATAATTTTGTTAATAATATAACTAACCAGTAATATCAGAAAAATACCAAACAACAACATACTTTAAGTGAAATTGCTTGGAATGGCTTTTAATTTAAGTTAGTTTTTTGGTTTTCAAATGAATAGTGTCATAAATTCTAAATAATTAAATTTGCATAATATCTTGTTTTTAATTTTTTTAATCTTTACACCCCAGAGTCCTTACACAATAATATTTTTACTAAATATTTGCATTAGAAATTTATAGTCAAGAAATTACATACAGAAAAAATAGGATATTAGTATTCAATGAAAGTTTTCTACTTTTAGTCCATAAGCAAAATTGACGTACTTGAGTGCAAAAATTTAAAAGCAAAGTTAACTAAACATAGTTTCAATTTTAAATTGTATTATGTAATAACATTTTATTAAGTTATAAGATAAAGTTGTAATGATATATTTGAAATAATTTTGATAAGTGTCAATAATGTGTCCATTCTGCCATTTTAGTATCAAACAGGATAGTTCTGTTGTTGTTCTTTTTAATCGTTTTATTAGGGGCTCATACAACTCTTATCACAATCCATACATACATCAATTGTGTAAAGCACATTTGTACATTCATTGCCCTCATCATTCTCAAAACATTTCCTCTCCACTTAAGCCCCCGGCATTAGGTCCTCATTTTTCCCCTCCCTCCCCGCTCCCCCCTTCCTCATGAGCCCTTGATAATATATAAATTATTATTTTGTCATATCTTGCCCTGTCCAACGTCTCCCTTCACTCACTTTTCTGTTGTCCATCCCCCAGGCAGAAGGTCACATATAGTTCCTTATAATCGGTTCCCTCTTTCCAACCCACTCTCCCTCTACCCTCCCAGTATCACCACTCACCCCACTGGTACTGAAGGGATCATCCGCCCTGGATTCCCTGTGTTTCCAGTTCCTATCTGTACCAGTGTACATCCTCTGGTCTAGCCAGACTTGCAAGGTAGAATTCGGATCGTGATAGTGGGGGCAGGGAGGAAGCTTTTAGGAACCAGAGGAAAGTTGTAGTTTTCATCGTTGCTACATCACACCCTGACTGGCTTGTCTCCTCCCTGAGACTCCTCTGTAAGGGGACCTCCAGTGGCCTACAAATGGGCTTTGGGTCTCCACTCCGCACTCCCCCCATCATTCACTATGGTAAGATTTTTTGTTCTGATGATGCCTTATACCTGAACCCTTCGACACCTCGTGATCACACAGGCTGATATGTTTTTCCATGTGGGCTTTGTTGCTTCTGAGCTAGATGGCTGCTTGTTTACCTTCAAGCTTTTAAGACCCCAGACGCTATATATTTTGATAGCGGGGCACCATCAGCTTTCTTCACCACATTTGCTTATTCACCCGCTTTGACTTCAGCAGTTGTATCAGGAAGGTGAGCATCATAGAATGCCAATTTAATAGAATAAAGTATTGCATTGAGGGAGTACTTGAGTGGAGGCCCAATGTCCTTCTGCTACCTTAATACTAAACTTATAATTTTAGGCACATAGATCTATTTCCCCATCCTCATATATAAATATATTTGCATATGTGCATGTCTTTATCTAGACCTCTATAAATGCCCTTTGCCTCCCAGTTCTTTCCTCTATTTCCTTTGACTTGCCTCCTGTCCCACTATCATGCTCAGTCCCCACCAGGGTTTAAGCAATTCCTCTTTGTTACATTACCCTTGATCATGCCCTACCAGGCCTCCCACACCCACCTCACCACCAATTTACATCACTTGTTGTTCTCTTGTCCCTGGGTTTGTAAACACCACTTCCTTTCCCCCCACCTCCCCCTCTCCCATGTCCCCCCAGAACTGTTGGTCCCGTTGTTTTCTCCTCCAGATTGTTCATTCAGCCTATCTTATTTAGACAGATCTGCGGAGATAATAGCATGCACAAAAACAAGACAGAGCAAAACCAAGCAACAATGTACAACAAAACACCAACAACAACAAACCACTGACAAAGAACAAATTAAAACACAACAAGAAAGAAAAGCTTGTAGTTAGTTCAAGGATCGTTGGCCTTTAGGAGTGTTCTGATCGGTCCCTCTGGCACGTCTTCCTGAATGTTATATAGGAGGAAACATATGGAGTTAGAGCATTTTCAAACTGACATCTTTCACTTGGCAATATTCTTGTAAAGTTCCTGCATGTGCTTTTTGTGATTTAGTACTCATTTCATCCTTGCAAAATAGTACTTTCCCTTTATGGATGTCTAACAGTTTATTTTTGTTTTTTATTTAAATGTGTTTGTTTCTTCTGTTTATATTGATACATTGTCCTGTTGACAAATATATCTTGGCTACTGTGATTTTTTAATTATAAAAAAAGCTACAAATCTTCATATACAAATTTATATGGACATACTCCTATATTTCCAAATTATTTTGGTAAATACCTAGGAACATGATTGCTATATTGTATAAAAAGTATGTGATTTTTATTGTCTTTCTATCTTTGAAAGTGGATGCACCATTTTGCATTCTACTAGTGATGCAAGGAAGTTTATTGTTTCATATTTTCAGAAACATTATTATAACCACTTTGGATTTTTTATTCTAAGTGTATAATATTATCTTAATGTTGGTTATTTTTAAGTTCTCAGATTTTTTTATCTCATCCTCAGAGAGTAAATTGTAACATAATCTATGAATTATAATAAATTAAAATGCATTATTATTGACTCATCAATTTCAAGATGAGTTTAAGATTTTAGCAATAGCAGGAAAAAAATGTCTGTGGTAGTTGAATGGTATGTGAGGATTCTCTGTATTTTCTGCCCTATTTTTCTGTAAACTTCAAGCTCCTCTAATAATGTCTATTTAGAACATTTCTGAGGAAACAATAGAGGGGTCCATCTGACCGACTCCAATTCCCCAGGTGGATTTCCACAAATGTGCTTCAGACATGGCTCCAACCTCTGTGCTTCTTACCCCTATTCTGACAATAACCATTCTTCCCATGGTCAGCTACTTCCGTGGCTATGTTGAATAATTTATTGTAATGACCACACAGAAATTACAGGCTAGGCTTATGATTATGAGGTTTATTAGAGACGTTAATTAACAGGTTACAATTCAGGTGAGAAATGCCCGGGATAGAGTTTATCAGAAGAGACCATTTCTTCTCTACTCTGTCTGAGGGCGGGGTATCTCAGGCTCTCAGCCTGTTGGTCTGGGCTCCTCTCTGCTTGAGCACTGGCACTAAGCAACTTAGGGCTGCTACTAAATGGGCGAAGGGCATGTCACTCCACCTTAACCCCCAGCCTGGAGGTACTCATTTTCAGCTCCTTGCTTCAGCAAATTCAGCTCCCCTACTTAAACGCCTGGAGGCACCCTGCTCCGTAAATCAGCCTTCAGTCCAAAATGATTCAGCTTGACTTGTTTTGCTCTGTAGGCCACTGCTCGGGCTCAGGCTCTGGATCCTTGTTCTGCTGTTACTGTCTCCTGTACCAGGAATCTCCAGGTCCAAGGGGCATGCTCCCCTCCCAGCTGTCCTCTTTTGCTGATCGTGAAATCCTTCTTTCCTGCTTCTGAGCTGGCTCACTTGATACCCAGCTGTTTAACAACCACTCACAGCTGAATCAATCAGTGTCTTCCCCACCTTCTCTTACCCAGATTCATCAGAGAAAGGTCCTTTGATGGGAGTTATGGAGTTCTGGGTAAAAGAGTCGCTCTAAATAATTCATGGCACAAATGCATTATGGCATATGTCAGGTTAAAATTGAATGCCTTATTCTTTAATCTTCCTTGTGAATCATTTTAAAGTTGTTTTAGCTTTCAAATTTTTCTTTCTTTTCAAATGAGGTTTTACTCTAGTTTTTATTGTTGTTAATTTTTGTTTGCTTGTTTGTTGGTTTGCTTTATGTTTATGTATGTTTTCAGTATCAAAATCCAAGAATGGTGAATCTATACAAACAGTAACTGGATTAATGGTTTCTGGAGGGGTGTAGCAGGGGAGGTTGGGGGAAATGGATAGATAATAACAGGGAGTGCATGAAAGAAGAAAATGTTCAAAAATTAATTGTGGTAAAGATACAATTCTTGATATGATTGTGCTACTGAATTGTATATGATATATGGCTTATGTCTTAAAACTGTTTTAAAAATAAAATAATTCACCCCACTGCAATTTCTGACAATAAACTGATATGTGTGCCTCTTTCAGGCTCTCAATGCATATGTAGAAATCCTTCCGTCTTACATCGAGTATGTTGTCAAGAACCTATCCAAATGAATTTTGTTCCAAAGTGTATGCTGTAACGAAAGAAAATGTAACTTCAATTGGCTTCGAGATGTGAGAAAGTCAGAAGATGCAACACGCACCTAACTTCTGACTTAGAAAGAAGGTTTAATAATAGTTAAATGGCACAATGCTTGGTCTTTATATGAGAGACCAAGTCCAGAAAATGATATAGGAGCCATGGGTTACTGCTCTACCATTAAGACAAGGTGGAAGTCCACTTTCTTTCTAAACCCTGGTCCTCTGCAGATTGCAACACAGTGAGAGATGAAGATTGAATCTTCTGTCACTGCTCCTGTCCTCAGACTCCGGTTACAAGGGACCATTGTCAGGTACAAACCATTGTAGAACCTTCTTTCGCAGACCACTAACAGTAATTGCCCAAATTCTAAGTATTTGAATTCTAAAAATTCACCTAAAAATATTGTTCTGATGTTCTGTTCTTAATTGAATATCTGTTTCTCTACATATTTAACTTCCTATAAGACCAACTCAAATTGTAAAGTACAACTGCAAGTGATTTCTCTTTCAACCTTTTAAAATATATCTACTAATTTTGCATGTAATCATTGGCTTGTCAAATATATAGCATTTGTAGGGGCAAGAAATACTTTTGAGACTTAAATATTTTCGTTTTTCCAAAAGTTATCTCAGATCTAGTACCTATCATTGGATATCAAACTTCCCGACTATTTATTGCTTCTTCATGGTACTACTGTCTCATTTGCTTTCTTGAAAAACCACTAGAAATAATTTAGGATATTCCCTTTGGAAATGTTCATAATTAAAAAGAATCTAGTAATCTCTTTTTAAAAAGTGTTCTGTTTTCTTAAACCTGATACCAGTTCCAAAGTGCCCTTTAATGTGAATTCATTTAAGCAGGTATATGTACAAAAATAAATGCATGGTGTGAACACTACGATTCTTGTTTCTAATTACATTACCCAAATTATGTCATTGATTGCATTATTTAGAACTATGTGGATTCTCTTTCAATACAGCTGTAAACAAAATGGATTTTATTTAAATGCTAGTGAATTCTTTGGGTCTTGGAGTCTTATTGCAAAATGAGGGATTGGAATTTATTGAAGTCTAGACATACTTTAAGGAGTCCCGACGATGCACTGGTCAGTCCTTGGCTTCTAACTGAAAGGTCTGTGGTTCAAACTTACCCAACCATACTCTGTGGGATAGAGATGTGGCCTTTTGCTTTTATAGAGATTACCTGTGGTGGAATGAGATGTCTTATTATAGCTGTTCTATCCAAGTCTCTTTCTAAATCCCACCCAATGTTTGGGTGGGAGTATGTGAATAGGGCATGAATAAGATTAATGGAGGGGATGAGTCAATTTTTAATTACCAACCCCCCAGCGCTCCATGCCCCCATCCCCACCAAGTCCCTGGCTATACAGATGAGCTATTATTGAAGCAGCAGCAGAGAGAGAAACCCACAGACCTTGGAGGATCACACCCAATATGTCTGTCTTAGTGCTGGATGCTGCCAAGACCAGTCCACCAGAGACTGCGGTACACAGGCTCAGAGAACCATATCCAACACTATGATGTACCTGATCCTCATCTGGCCCAAGGCTATGGGGGAGGTAAGACAGCAACAGGTGGGCTAGCTTCCTGACTCTTGGAAGCAAATTCCAAGAGATCATATGAGTGAGAAACTAAGGCTCAGAGAGAAAGTTGGCGACCATGTGCAGAGAGGCTGAGGATCAAAAATCCACTGGGCTGCTGGAGGAGCAGAAGTGCTACTGTGGGTCAATGACTGTATCTTACTGTTTGTTGATCCTGACTAGTAATAATCAATTCGATTCCCTAAAAACTAAACTAAACGAAAGGCACTGCCCCCAAGCCCTACAACACTAAGGACGGGGTAGAATTGCCTCTGTGAGTTTCTGAGACTGGAACTCTATGGGAGTAGGTAGCTGCTCCCATGAAGCAGCTCATCACAGCCAAATGTGTAACCACTGTACCACCGTGTCTACTAACTTCCTGAATAGACCCCTTTAATTGTGAGGGCTGTTTCTGAGATTGGTGTGGCCATTGCAATGAGTTATCAAACTAAGACTAGGAAGGGTTGGTGTCAGAATGCGTATGGATAGGTGTAGCATGGAAGCCTGTCTGGCCCCTGCCTCAGGACAATAGGGAAGCCAGAGCAGGTCTGCTGTGGCTCCCATGGCCATTCCCTGCAATGACTCCTTGGAAACACGGTGAGACAATTCTGCTCTGTTCTTTGCGTTCACTATGAGTCATGATAGACCCAACAGCACCAGACACTGAAAAAGTAGGGCTAAAGTTTGAGAGTAGACAGTGGCGTTGTCGTTCAGTGATTAAGGGATGGTTTTGAGAGTCGAGCAAGCAATTAATTCTCTAAAAAACTACATGGTGTTTTAAAAGCAACTGTACTACTATTACATTTGGCCTCCTGAAACTTTTCTTCAAAATAACAAATGATTTCTTTGCTGAGGCCTTGTTAAGGCATAGCGATAAGGGATTGATAAAGTGGCACAAAATCTTCGAGGATTAATGTCTAATTAATGATTAATTGGTGATAGCAATGGAAAGTCATATGAAGAACATCTTGAGGAATCATTTGAGCTCAACTGAATGTAGATGCTATTCAGCCCGTTTATTTTTATTCATCGGCAGTCTCCACTACTTGGCATCATTCAAATAATTTATTTCTTTTATTCAGTTTTTGATAACTCAAAAATTGCTTCATAGGGCAATATTTTCAATTTAGGAAATCCAAAAAAGTTTGAATATAAAGACATTAATGGTAATCTGGTCAGAGTTGAAACAATTTTTTTAATTGTACAATTTGCTTCTGTTTAATTTCTTCATATCCTTTCCTGATCAACTATTGCCTTTCCTTTTTATTGAGAATATTAACCTGTAAAAATCTATATCCAGTCCCACAAAATGGTCCCTTCGATTAAATATTGGAAAGAAAGCTAAATCTAAATTCTGAACTGATAATACAGTACTTAAGATTCCAGACAACCTTTATGTGTTCACGTTTTGGCTTTGACTATAGAAAATCGCTTTATTTCTATGTCTGAGTCCATCTTAAATGCTTTGTGGGAAAAATTACATTGTCTTTCAATTTCATTTTTCCATGCACTTTTAAAACTCTCATATTGAAACCTGTGAATGTCCTTGAGGACATTTTCTTTAAGAACAGGGATATGGAAAGGCATGTATTTATTCATGTACAAAAATGAAATTAAAGAAAAGCTTGTACAATGTCACTAACACCTTGAAATAAATTGATTTTAAAACGTCTGAGTAAAGCATGAAAGAAAAAAGAAATTCAAAAAGAAGGTTGGAAGCGGGTAAAGCACATCCATGTACTGAAATCATTTGAAGGCTTTATGCTTTGGAGCCTGAATTATTTGATACAGATTGTGAGTTAATGTATCTTATACTTACAACACAACGAGAGGAATGCATTTTTTATACTTTCAACCATTTCAGAAAATAATGGCATTTATGGTTTTCTTTATTTATGTTGTTCTACTCTTTAAATGGTCGTGTACATTTTATTATACACATTTCTACTTTTTACTATTTGATTATGTGTGAGAACCAGTATAGGTAGTATATGTAAAATGCATGTAGAAAAAAATACATGTAATAAATGCATTTTTTTAAAGTTCTTACTTAAATTGGTAGAGGCGAAAAGGTTTCCTATTACAACAAGTGGTAATGACAGAACTCTTCAAGCATAATGGTCTTCAAGTCTGGTTATGTTATTAGACATATTTGCATGTTCATCCAAATGCAGTGGGTCATGTTTTATTAAATTGTTCAACTGTTGAAGCATATTAGTCATGCTTTACACTTAAGATTTCAATGTTCTAATTAATTACAAGTACTTGGAAAATTTATTTAATTTCGTAGAAACTAGTTTGCAAGCTCACATCGTAAATAATGAGCTAAAGAGTGTAGAACCACGTAGTCTTTATGAAACTAAAGACTAGAAATGTTAAGTACTACTCATACTCACACTCGTATTGCTCAGAATAAATCATACATTACAGTTTATTCTTTTAGCAAATTATAATGTAAACTTTGATTTTAAATGATTTCATGTGGAATTCCTTTTCATAGACATTGTTTTTTTTTTCTTTATTCTTTGTGCCTGCTAGATAGTAAGCACCATATTTACTTTAAATTTATTCACCTCAAAATTCATTTTGTTACCCCATGGAATTTTATTTTTTTAGAAAAGAATATGAAATCCATTTTACTATCCAGTGTGTCACTAAAAATGCCTCTAAGTATTATGAGGTACTCACTAAAATAAATTCTCTCTTATTTCCTATATAATTTAAATATGTAAATTTATAATCACTTGCAGAGACAAAAGCTTCTTGTGAGATCCTTCTTTTTTGAGAAAAGCAATACTGATGTGATTGAACACAATTAACATTGTTTCTATATGTACATCTTTATCACGAAGTGGAGGAGGTTTGCTACAAATAGCTTAGCCTCGGTGAAATGTTCCTTAAATAACATTTCATGTGGCAAGCATCAGCTAGGCCACTTTGAGGCCTGTTAAATGCCAACTTACTCAATGGTGGTAAATAAAGAACCCAAATTCTATTGAGTACTGTGCCCAACACTATACTACATCCTTCACATGTGTGAAGTATTTAATCTTTACAATTCTCTGATGTGTAAACTCTCATTGTTTCATTTTACACTCAAATAAAAAATTTACATAAAGGTACTTGTCTACCAGTGATAGTAGCATTATATAAAAGCCTATGTTTTTCTTACTGTCCTTAGGTTAATGATCCTATATTTGATGTTGTTTATCCTGTCTAAGCTGCTAACTACTGAGTAAATCATTAGAGGACAGGAATAATTATGTTATAATCAGAACGAATTAAGTCCAAGATTCAGCCAGGACAAACTAAGTGGGGGTATTTGATGACATATTCTCTTTTCCTTTTAATTTTATTTTTTTTCTGATTACAATCACCTATATACCCTTGTTTCTTACCTTTGAGTTTCAGTATAAGCAATCTTTTTCCAGTTAAAAATACATTTGTCATTGTATCCTATATATGTAAATTTCAATGTTATCATGTCTTCTCAATAACCATGTATTTATAAGTATCTGCACCAGTCCAATGAGCATGTAAACAGGGGCTCTGTCTGATTTATTCATCATTGTGTCCTTACCCTCCTGTGCGTGTCAAATGGATGACTGATTGAAAGAAGAACTGAATGAACCTCAAAGTCCAGTGCATTAAGTTAGAGGGATTGTAAAGAGCAAGTGGTAACTTTTGACTCAGGGAAATAGTGTCTTTCACAATGGTTACGACAAGTTTGGGAAGCAAAAACTCCATTTGTGCAAAGGCATTTGGGGTGTAAGAGATCCATTATCTCACCAACAGCAATGAGAGCTAGGAGGCAAGAGCAGCATAAATAGAACCAGCCTACTGGAGTGCTTGGAAAGGATGGATGTTTGGGGCTGGGGTGTCTAGAGAAAGAAACCAACGGCACTCATCTATGTTCAAGAAAGAACTTTCTAACAAAAAGCAACTTTCTGTAGCAGTGCATATGGTCTGGTCTAGTCAGATTTGTAAAGTAGAACTGAGGTCATGAAAGTGGGGCGAGGAAGCATTAAATAACTAGAGGAAAGTTGTATGTTTCATCGGTGCTATATTGCACCCTGACTGGCTCATCTCTTCCTTGTGACCCTTCTGTAAAGGGATGTCCAATTTTCTACAGATGGGTTTTGGTCTCCACTCTGTGCTCCCCCTCCCCACATTCACACTGGTATGATTTTGTTCTGGGCCTTAATGCCTGATACCTGATTCCATCAACATCTCATGATCACACAGGCTGGTGTGCTTCTTCCATGTGGGCTTTGTTACTTCTCAGCTAGATGGCAGCTTGCTTATCTTCAAGTCTTTAAGTTATATCTTTTGATAGCCAGGAACCATACAGGACAGAAAACCCCCTCAGAACCTAATGAGAATAGAGATACCAGGAGTAGAAGAGGGACATGGGAAGAGAGAGGGGGAATCGATAACAAGGATCGACATATGACTCCCTCCCAGGGGAAAGAACAACAGAAAAGTGGGTGAAGGGAGACAGAGGATGATGTAAGATATGAAAATAATAATGTATAATTTATCAAGGGTTCATGAGGGATGGAAGGTGAGGGAGGGAGGGAAAAATGAGAAGCTGATATCAAGGGCTCAAGTAGAAAAAAATGCTTTGAAAATGATGATGGCAATGTATGTACAAATGTATCTGACACAATGGATGAATATATAGATGTGATAAGAGCAGTATGAGCCCCTAACAAAAGTATTTAATAATAGTAAAAAAGCAACTTTCTATCAAGAAGGTGCCCTAGCACAGTTTAGCTAAAGTTCATAGGTCCAGTGCTACCCAGAGTTCTCTTCAGCCTCACAGAGCTGCGTGCTGATGATGTCAAAAGGTGAAGGGGAAGCAGGGAGGTCACAGACAGGTCAGGGCAGCGTCCCATGCATCCAAGTTCAGCGAAGCCTGGTGAGTAACACACAGATCTTAGGGTCAGATTGCCCACCTGGCACCACCCCTGACAGAAGACACCCAGTCTCAGTGAGGTCCGAGAGAGGAGGAAGGTAAACTGACAGAGAAGAAAGTATCTTCTCCAACAAAGCCCACATGGAAGAAGCACACCATCCTATGCAACCACGAGGTGTCGAAGGGGTCAGG
>NW_022103908.1:13418679-13422389 GCF_000313985.2 Echinops telfairi | reverse complement strand
GACAGGTTGAACTCTGCCCCTACTGAGGAGTGTTTAGTTTACCCTATAAGTACCATAATATGCAACACATACCAGCTACCTATGGACTCCCAGTCTTACCTTTATTCTTTTTCTCATTCTAATGTTCTCTGTCTCTCTCATGTTTACCTCAAATCCTTTCCCCTAAAAAATGATCCAATTAGTTCACCTGGAGATTTCCTTTTTCTTTTTGAGGAGGCACTTAAATGCCCGAGATGATTGTATACATTTTAGTGTAGAAAACAGAATCTACGTTTAGAATTTTATTTCTCATAAAGTTAAATTAGCGGGTATGGGATGCTGGCTAAGTAATGGCTCCGGTTTCGTGAATGCTCATCCTTTAAAAATGGTCGAGCTGGTCTTGTGTTTGACTTGTCTTTTAAAGCCGCATTCTTCTCATGTCTGTTTTCTAAGTTCGCGTTCTATTGCTCTCCTGTGAGTTTAGTTCCATTTGATTGTAAGAGGTCAAAATCTATTTGTTTTGTTTATGAGTTTTGAAATTTATTCTCAGAAAACCATCTGATCGAGTTACTTCAGAGTCAATGTTCCTCAACTCTTCTACATGTGTAGATCATTTGAGAACCTTGATTTATCAGTTAATTTCTCAATGTTTGTTAATATAACTTCTAAAGCGCTGCTCAATTTTCAAGCCTTGCAGCACTAAACCAAGTCACTTATCTTTTCTAAAGCAACACAAGTGATTCTGATACGTTGCCAACTAGTCAACCATTGGTTTGTCTGTTAGCAGGAATTCAAATGATTCTAAAGAAGAACCTATTTGCATTTTGTGATTTCTACATATGAGATTAGAGAAATTATAACCTGATATGTTTGTCTTTCCAGCAGTAATGAGTTAGGCAAGAGAGTATTGTTGGGTGAAGGCAAGCAGTTATCATAGCTAAATAGGATATTTTATTATATATTAATTATTATAAATTATATCTAGTTATACTTATATATTTATATATAACACATATTATATATAATTATACATGTAATTACAGAAGATTACATTTCCCATCAGTTCATTTTGGTTGGCTGCAAAATTCTTCAGTATATGAGAAATAATGTATGCTACTGATGAAAATATTTATTTCCTAATAAGGGGAAACATATAATGAAAAACTGACTTGGGCTGTGTGAGGCTGACTCTTTGCCACCTGGCGATGTAATCTTGGAAAGACAGAAGGACTATAATGCTATTGAAAAGCTACAAGACTGTGAAACACTAGGTAAGCCTAAGCCATGGTGGACATGTAGTAGTACAATAATAATTAAATTTTTATTCTAGGAAGGAGAATATGTCATATACAATTGCTATCTGTGTATAAAACCAAGAGATATCTAAAAATAAGTTTAACTGAATAGGGCTTTTATTGGTGTCATTTAAATGATTGATAAAGCGGAATGTAATACCGCTGAAATGGCATATAATCACTGAAGATTTAGTTCATACATGTTTTCAAAAGTCTGCACAAGTCAGTTAACAAACAGGATGGCTAGCTATTAAAACGTAATATCACATGAGGACTGAATGTTGAGTTACATAAAAAGTGATTCTTGTGATGTGTGCACTTCTGTAAAGAGCGCACCAGGTTACATCACAAACACAATGGATTGCACTCAAAATGGAACATTGGTTCAGCAGACAGACGGAACCAAGTTCGAACAGTATGAATTATTACACAGATAGAAACCATTAGATGGTAACAGACGTGTTCCGCACATCGTAACAAATTAAAAGAGATCACCGCAAGCATCCATGCATTACATTTTTGGTGCAGAGGATCGGAGGCAATGAGTGCACCCCCGCTTCAGACATCCTTAGCCAAGTCTTCTATGTTTACATCTCAATTATAACCCTTTGGACTTTAAAAAGATGTAGACTTGCTTGAAAAAATACTCACCTTAAGAATCAAAGCACTTACCATTATACATAAGTATGTTTTCTGTTGAAAAAAATGTAGAAAAATCTGATTGTAGAATAAAAATGTCCAAAAGTCTTATTATGAATATCACTTAAAAATGGGTTTCCTTTTATTTTTGATTATGTTATAAGTATATATTAAATATTATAAAGGGTTTATGAAAAACACAAATTACTATAGGTTCTGGAGTAGTCAGAAATATTTCTCATATACATAATATCTGTTAACTTTATTATTATGGCTAATCATTCTTATTTTGAGTAAAACAAAATTAAAGTGTAAAATGAAACTTAATGCATTTTACAGTGGCATACCTCCAGTGTTGCAGTGATGATGATAAGGAAGAAGATGATAAATTATTAAAGATATTGGCACTAGGAGGTTTAAATAATTACTTTGTTTGCAGGCCAAATGTATCGCTGCTGCTTGGCACATTAGCTAATGACCCAAACTGGCTGGATTGAGTTTGATTCAATATCATCTTGTCAGCATTCTCCTCTTCTGCCAATACAAGAAAATAGAGCAATTCCCCAAAGCAGAAATAAAAATGAACAAGCTGTTTCCTTAGTCAAGTGCTACACTGTGGTCAGGTCTCCATGGTCAAGTGAACTAAACAACTGAAACAGCTCTGTGAAGGACAAAACGATTTTCTAATAGCTCAGGTCAGTGACAGATGAATGACAGATAGTTCAGCAGTAAAAGTCTTTGACTGCGAGGAAAACACATTCTGCTGCATGCTTGCGTTAGATAAATAGTCACTCTACCAAACCTATCCAGATCATTAAATCCTTCTACTTCAAATTAACTATACAAAATGTTAATGTTGTCACAGAAAACAGGAGAAAGAATATTATTTTAACTGGAAACAATGAAATGTGTGATTACCTTACAAGTAGTCTGAGATTCCAAATTTGAACTAACTAAACATTATTTTTCTACATTTTTAATTCCCATGTGATTTTTGCAAAATAAATACCTAGTGTATCTTTTATAAGATTACAACTTAAGATCAACACAGGCAAGACAAATTGAACAAAAAATATCTGCATGGTATAGAAATGTTTTAATTTTTTGGAAAGAGTATAAAGAAATCTCAAGGTAGGGAATGAACTGTTTTTCAACCTGTTTCTTTTTAAGAAGATGGACTTTGTGCCAAAATTCTATCCACAATAAAATTTATTGTTTTACTTTTTTTGGTTTTAGAAATATTTTAGATTTACAGAAAATTAATGACAGTTTAGAAAGCTATACCATACCCAAACCCATTTTGTCCCGTGATCCATGTATTCTCTCAATACCAGCCGCTCCAAGAGAGAAAGATGGGGAGATCCGCTCCCTGAAAGATTTACAACCTGGAAAATAGAGTCACTATGAGTCAGAATCAACTGATGGCAATGGTCTTGATTTGGGTTTGGTTTATAATAATCACTGAAGAACATTATGGGAAGGAATAACTGCCAATAAAGAAAGTTTAAAAAAAACTCTCGGAGGAAAGGACATTATTTGAGTCCTAAATAATGTGTGGGCTCCAGTAATGTAAAGATGGGAGAGAGATAATTTTAGGCCTAATGACCAGGAGGGAAGGTGTGAGACACAGATGCCACAGAGGGGGGACAAGAGGGGGTCAGAGAGGGTGAGGACAGGTTGTGTTTTTCATGGAATAAATTAGAAAGGAAAACAAAAATAAAGACATTAACGCTGATATGTTGTTCGACACATCGGCCTGTGTGATCACGAGGTGTTGAAGGGATCACTAAGACAAAT
>NW_022103908.1:13397724-13417886 GCF_000313985.2 Echinops telfairi | reverse complement strand
ACAATTGATGTGTGTATGGATTGTGATAAGAGTTGTATGAGCCCCTAATAAAATGATTTTAAAAAAACACTAAAGCAGTGTCTGTGTAGCCAAAGAAGTTTCAACAACAAGCTTTTAAATAATTTGAAATATTAAATTCTTATATGTGTCTATGTCAATGTATATAAGAGAAAGTATGTCAGCATGTCTGTTAAATTATAAATCCATACACACCTTGACAATTATTTCAAATGTTGTGAATCTGTGCTTTAAAAATAATCTTTTACTAGTTGATTTTAAGATTACATTGACAACTTTCTTTCCTTTAAAGCTCAATATTTTTTTGTCCTTTATTATTTACTACCTATGTAATTGAATACTAATCAAACGAATAAATTGTAGTCACCATGATTATTTTATATGCTTTAGGCAGAAAAACCTGACGTTAAAGGGTAAAAGAATATTTAAAGGTGAGCTCCTTTCATCTAAACATATGATGACAACGTGTGGCATGCCATCTGGGGTCATGTCTTTGTCTCCAGTTGCAATGGCCTGAAGCCTGAAGCAGACAAAAGGAACTGGATCTATTGTGCAGAGTTTCTGGGTACATGCCTTTATATTGGACATGGAGAAATCACCGTCCTTTATCTAACTCCTTTCCATTGCTGAAACTTTGCAGACATTTTGCTCATTATATCTTAGGTCTAAACTTCACAAGACAACTCAAAGCACAGAAAAAGTGTCAGGGAAGTTGGTAATCACTGATAATGCTCCTTTCCTGAGAGCCTGACCGGGACGCTGAGGACACGGATCATTGAATTGCTGAGCCTGGAGTTCATATTGATTGCTCAGGAGTGAAGGAATAATCCACCCCCCCATTTTCAGGTGTGGTGCCTGGAGTCTGTTCCATTCAGAGAAGAACACTGTCAGGTCCTGCGCCATATTCACAGTCCTTGTCATCTTTGAGCCCATTGTTAGAGACACTTCATGTTCCTCAAGCCCATTGACGACCTTCCTCTTTATCACAGACCCTCTACTTTTTCAAACATACTGTCCTTCTCCACTCCTCTGAGAAGGCCAACATCTTTCCTACGTACTGGTTGTCTTGAAAGTTACATTGTAGTCCTCCAGTTCTTCTCTCAGATTGTGGAATGTGTACATTGAACAATACATTAATAATATCTAATTCATAACAACCTTATAGGACAGTATAGAATTATTTGTAAATTGTCAGAGACTGAAGTATTTATAGGAGTAGAAAGTCCCTTCTTTCTCCCTCAGAGTGGGGTGATGGTTTCAAACTGTGGACCTTGAGGATCACCTCCCAATTCATGACCACTACACCAGCAGGGTTCCTCTAGTATAGCATGAGAAAACCATTTGAGTGCTAGACCAACACTCAACTGCCAGTACCACATTTTCTTATCTAGTGTTGTCTTATCAGAAATTCCACAGATGGATTAAAAATTACTATTTTATAGTTTGAAAGAGCCAAACCCATTCCTATCCAGTCAATTCTGACTCTCAGCAATCTTAGATAACTTATGGAGTAGAACTCTACTACGAAGGGATTGTCGTTGTGAGGTGCCATCCAGTGGGTTCTGACCCATCGCACAACTGAATGAAATGCTACCTGGTCCGGTGCCATGCCTCCTCACAACTGTTTTCATGTTGCAGTCCATTGTTGTGGCCATGAGGTTACACATCCACAGAGCCTGCTGTCCTTGTGCCGAACAGGATTCCTTCTCCAGGGACTGGTCTTTCCTGACAACACATCCAAAGCGTTCAAGACAAAGTCTTGCCTCTAAGGACAACTTGACTGCAGCTATCTCGATGCAGCTTCATTTCTGTATTTTTCTAATGCTTGTTGTGTGTATGGAGGCCTAAGCATTCTGATGATGTTAAAAAATAATGTGTGAGTTTTCAGATTGGATGGGCTTTTATGATTTGTGCGATTGGTATTATGTTCTGCTTTCTTCATCCCGGAGCAGAAACTGGATAGCCATTAGTTTGACATTTTAAAATAACCTTCAGTTTATTAAAATTTATTTATAGCTCTTATAGGCCACTGGCTGAATGACTTAAAGGAATAGTCAGAGATCGATCCCAAAATTTTATCTAGCTTTGAAAACTGCTCATTGTTTCCAACATCCAATCACTATATATTCTTGGAAACTTAAAATCTATTGTCACACATTTACTATTCATTTAAAAATAGCTTATATTTCTTTTATAATTTGGTGGTCAATATAATAGCTGGCTTTTGGAGCCCTAACGGTTATACTCAGAATTGTAATATTGTTCTGTGAAAACAGTGAACAAAAGCTTGTTCATTTAGTTATTTGTCTACATAGAGAAGGAACTAACGTTTTGTTTCTCTCATTGGCTACCTTCAGTTGAAAAATATTTACATGGTCACTTTACTCTGTCCCTTCAGAATCATTTCTGAATGGACAAAGCTTTCTCAAAGCTTAATTGTTTTCATAAGACACAAAAACAGTATCTGGGATTCTAGCCAAAGGAATCAGACAGAACACAAGGCAGTCTTGGTACGATGCCCACCAGAGATCACTTGACAAGACTAGCTAATTTTGCTCGTGACAGTCCATCCCCACAATACAAGGTAGACTGGGAGAAGTCTGGATGTAGGTGCTTTAAAATATATATACAGTATTTTCTGTGACATGACCATGAAAATGTAATTTAATGATTCACTGTATAAGAAAAAAATGAAATTCAAATGTAAGCTTGAAGAGAATGGGCCTACTTTAAGCTATAACAAGTGACTAGTAGTCATTTTAATTTAAAAAAAGGTTTGCTTATAATATTTCTATGTAAAATATAAAACATAGTCAAAGCCTTTAATCAGTCCTAGTACTTTATTTATGCTTATTTTGACCTCAGAAATAAAACAATAAAAAATACTTTCGTTTCATTTGTAAGGGATGCATGTCCTATTATGTTACAAGATAAGATTATACAATTCTTTGGATTTGCCCCCGAACACTTTAAGAATGGTGTCCACTTGAACTAGAAATTGAGAAGGGTCTTTTAATTATTTTTCCTGCATTCTGAAGGTAGCTATATTTTTGTTTTAGGATTATATATTTTCAGTGCCCCATTCATTTATTTTGTGACTAGTTTACTATATTTACTTTCAGGAAAAATGCTGAGGAGAGGAAGTTTAGGATTTTCATGGGTCATGAGGGCAAAAATGACCCAGGAGACCTCAGGAAGAAAAGGACTGGGTGAAGATTCACTTCAAGTTTCCACAAGACTGAGATTCTACAGATGAATGTGAGGGCCAAGGTGATGCAAAGCCTTGCCACCCTGTCAAAGCCAATGCTGATTGATCTGGGACATTTGACAGTAGAAATGGGGAAAAAAATCAATTATTGTTCATTCCAACATTGTAATGCTTTTTCTCTTGCTGACTGTAATTTTGGTAATAGATATAATATTAGATCTAATATTCATTTTATTTTATGGTTATGGGTGCATGTGACAAAAGAGAATATAATATACATTGTTTGGGTACAGTTATCTAATTTGCTGGAGGTAAGTGATAAAATCAGGTTTTAGGGTAATTTGAAACATTCCAGACATATTAACAAATTTGCTGTGCCACCATATCTTTATCATTGCCATTGTTTAAAAGAAGCTGCATGTATTTCATTTTGAGAAAATTTAATTCAGTAGATAACAAGATTATTTGTTGCAGACCCAAAGATTGCTGCAGACCCAAAGACAATTTAGGTGAATATGAAGAGCTCATTGTAAGCTTGTAAATCAATAATGAAATTAAGTGTTTGCCTAAATGCATATTAAGCACTTAATGATTATTTCATTCAAGAATGCATGAACACATGACATAGAAAAATGACTCAAATATCATGAAGGGGACATGCAGTCTTATAGAGCTTAAAAAGGGATGTTGGCATATGAAGTGAATATTTATGAAACCTTTTAAAAAATATTTAGCAAACTTTTGATGGTGCAAAACAAATCTGAAGTGGGCTTTGAAGAAATAAGCAATGGATAAGAAGATTGTAAATCAGCCTGTGGACAAATAAGGGGGGGATGGATAAAAATGAATGAAGTAGCAAGAGATATACATGAACTACAAGTGATCCAAAAAGCTAGGGAGAAGCCTTGATTAGCACAGTGCAATGGGTGTGCCACCGCTGAATTTCTTATTTAGCTCATCCATGTTTAGTCTTTGTAACTTGCACCAACTAGCTGGGTGGGGGCATTCAAATAAGATGTAGATGGCTCTAACTTAATTGGCCATTTTTGCCATTCAACTGGACATAAAGTGTGTCCTCTCAAAAGAAGAATCTCACCATCACTGAAACAATGAGCTGGGAGGGGAGCATGTCTGAGATTCCCATCCGGAAAAGTAGTGTCTTTGCAGAAAAGACACCAGAACTACAGTGTGGAGCCAACGGCAGAGTGATGTGCCTTCCTGCTCACAGATCGAGAGCCAGCAGCGCCCCGGAGGATAGAGTGCCACACCTCTGGGCATTCGCCAGCACTAAAAAGGTTTATAACACTTCCTCCAGCAGGGCAGAAGCCAAAATTACCTGTAGCTGAGATGCTAAGTCCAGGGCCAGGGAGCGGTGTAACTGCTTGCAAACTTTGAGAAGAGGCTATAGTAATAAAAGAACTGTATCAATATTTCTGAACTTGACTTTTAACCTGTTAACCTCTCTAATAAGCCCCTATACTTTTGAGTATTGTATGGGGGTATTGCAAGGGGTTATTCGATCCAGCAGTGAACACATATCACTGGAGTAAAGTTTTGTGTCAGAATAAGGTAAAGATAGATGGAGGGTGGAAACATATCTCATCTCTGCCTCATAGGACTCATGCATGGGCGTGAGTTAGATTCTAACATTTTGTTAGATTGCAACATGTTGAGTTAGATTCTACCACCTCACAGCACGGCTTCATTGATGTTGTTCTTGTTCAGTAGCATGGGATCAATTCTGACGTGTAGCAACAGAGGTACAGAAAAGCACTGCTCATTCCTGCATCATCTTCACAAGAATTGGGTTTAGACCCATTGTTGCAGCTGTTGCATTATATCGGTGTACCTCCGTGTGGATCTTCCACATTTTTTCTGACCCTTTACTTTACCATGTCCTTTCTAGGAACTAGTCTTTCCAGATAACATGTCAAAAGTACATGAGGCCATCCTCACCTCGAAGGAGCATTCTAGGTGTGCTTCTAAGATTATTGGATCTTCTACCATCAATTGTTTTTTTAGTTCATGGTGATTTCCATATTGTTGGCCAACACCACATTTCAAATGCATTAATTTTTCTGTGACCTTTCTTATTCATTTTTCCAACTTTCATATGGATAGGAGGTGGTTGAAATTACCTTGGCTTGAGTCCCATGGACCAACAAACACCAAACTCCAAACTCCCTCCCATTGAGTTAATTTGGACTCATAGCTACCCTGTAAGGACAGTGGAGAACTGCTCTTGTGGGGTTCCAACACTGTAACTCCTTAAGGGAGTCCAATTCTCATCTTTCTCCAGCACAGCTGCTGATGGGTTTGAATTGCTGACCTCAGTTAGCAGCCCAATGTATACCTGCTATTTCACCAGGGTTTCTTCTCTAGTAGACCCTGAAAACAAACCAAACTTACTTCCTTCAAGTTGATTTTGACTCACAATGGCCTATAGGACAGAGTAGAACCGCCCCTGTGGGTTTCTGAGACTATACTTTTTTATTAGAGAAGAAAGCCTGTGGGTTTCTGAGACTATAATTTTTTATTGGAGTAGAAAGCCACACCTTTCTTCCTCAAAACTGGTGGTTTTGAACTGTTGACCTTGCCATTAGCAGCCCAACATAAAACCACTATGCCACTATGCCAGGGGTTCCTTCAGGTGGACCATAGTCCTTAAGATGACCCTCTTGCTCATCGACACTTTAAAGAGTTCTTGATCAACATGAGAGGTCATTTGCTTTCTTGACTGAAGCTTCCATGAGGATGGATTGTGGATCCAAGCTAAATGAAATCCTTGCCAACAGTAATATGTTTTCTGTAAGGATGATTACTCTTTCAAAAATAGTGCCAAGGAAAAGAGTGAAGGCCAACATCACTGTGAAAATGGGTGTGTGTGCTTGACTGAATGTTTTGTCCCTCCCAACTGGGATGGTCAAGGGGCCCCATTGGTGTAGTGTGTCACATATTGGTTGTGTTGCTAACTGCAAGGTTATGCTTCGAGCATAAGAGAATGCTGCATATCCTAGTTGCTCTGGGCTTTTTATATCTCTCAGTGGGAGTCGTTTAATTCATATGTTTCTTTAGATAAGTCTGTGCCTCTGAGAAGGGTCCTTGGTGGTGACGTATTTTAGTCTATATGTTTCTTAGATAAGTTCATGTCTCTGAGTCAGGTCCATGGTGGTGAGGTTTTCAGTCCATCTGTTTTCCAGATGAGTCCTCGCCCATGGTGTTGGTACTTTCGTTTTCCGTCTTGTGAGATGACTTGGAGTGATGTCTTGAATACTGAGAGATACTAAGTATGTACTTCATACTTATCTGCCCCACACATGCACCTAAGCATAGCCAGAACTCAAAGGGAAGGAAAGAAGAAAGGGTATCAGGAAGGACAGCATGAAAGAAGCATTCATAGAAATAGCTTTCAAAAAGACTATTTGTTACCTGGGGAGTAAATACGCTTTGTTTTTGTTTTGAGATTGAGGAGAGGGAAATTTTGAAAATAATAACATTTCTTCCTGGAAAAAATATTTGAAAGGTTTTATAGAAGCAGCCCACAGGAGAAAATGGGGCCAGAGCCAGTTGTTTGAGTAAGAAGGTTGAAGCTAGTGAATTAAAGTAAAATAATTTACTTGCACAGTGAAAAGAAATGAAAGCTATTCTATCTTTCTTTCCAGTTGAGTCTTCTCTCAACAAAACTATTAGCTTCAACCCTCCTCGGCTGGAAGTGGGATGGAATCTATACTCAGTAAATGCTGTTTTACTTTCGACTGCCAAAACAAATACTCAGCATCAGAATATCCTAATTTAGTCTAAATTGACAATATAAGTTGAATTAAACAAATAACTAGTCAACTATGATATACAGGAGAGCACTCTGCAGACGAAGTGGGACTTCACCCTTCACCATGTGTCTGAGTTTTCCTCCAGATCCTAACATGACTTCATTATCAATTCACAGGTGTTGCACCGTTTGTTCTATGTAGAGTATTCGTTCTATGTAAGGTAAAGAAAATGCTTTGACATTTGAGTACTTTGACATTTACCATTGATATTAATGATGCTATAAAATGGTCATGAAAAATGCCATTTACCACGGGGTGATGCTTATTAATTACAAACATTATGTAATCTGTTTTAGATGTAAAAGGTTATGTGTTCCTTTTATTTCTAATTCTGATTAAATCTAAATCAGCACAGAAGCAGAACCATTATCAACTCAAATGTGAACTTTAAATTGGATTCTAACTCAAGGGATTTGCATGTCAGAAAGAATTTAAAGCCATTGAGAAAACCAGGATTTAAATATAATTTCCATAAGGAAAAGCTTTGCTTTTGCAAACCTCCTCTCTCCCCGTATAGTCTGAAGAAACAAATAAAGGTGAAAGTGCTCAGATGACTGGCATTTGGAGTTTCACTTGCATATTTGATCTAATTAAATGCAAATAGAAAAAGACCTGTCTTATCAGGCAAGAATATGAAAATTTAATGAGCCTCTTTCCAAAGCAGAATTATTTGACACGATATATTTCAATAGAGACTGACAAACAGGCTTGCGTTGCAAAAATGATTCTAGCCAGTTGTTGACAAAATGCTAATACTTTGAAAATAACTATTTCATAGCACCTCACAATCACGGTATGTCGATTTAAAATAGTCTTTCCTTATATCCACACCACCAACATTTATTTCCTATTATATTTTTTAATTGTGTATATGCCATAAGATATATATGTATCCTTTAATTTCCTCACATAGAATAATATCAGTATTATCTAATAGTACTAGGCACCATTGTGTTAACAGGATAAGAGTTTCAACTGACAAATTTTGCAGCTGAAAATTTATGGGGGCTACATTTAAAGTATATATTTATTTTCAAACATAGGAGTCAGTTGTTTCAATCTTCCTCTTGTTTGGGTTGGATTTTTTTTGTAATATTTATTTCTGGGAAGCAGAAAATAAAATACAACTTCAAAAATTATTTTTCACTTATTTGTTATATAATTCTGGTATTATTATAAACAATAAATTGCTCTATTTTTATTTCTAATAGAAGTAAGACAGGCTGAAATGTTCACACCTACAGAATTTTACAAGAGTGGTCTAAGAAGGAAATCTGAAAGATTTTTTACAATAAATAAAACAATTGTATTTATTCTCAATAACTAGTAATTTGAATAGTGAAGAATAGGATGCATTGAGCTAAATTGGAATTTATTGTTTTTAATGCGAGTCCTGGTAGCCTAGGAATTACATGCTGAGCTGTGATCCACAAGGGTCCACAGTCCTAAAACACCAGTAAGATGGAACTTTCTATTCCTGTAAACAGTTCAAGTCCCAGAAACTTATGGGGAAATTCCACTTTGAATAAGCATCGACTGCATGGCAGTGAATTTTTATTTTATTTTATTTTTTTACTCTGTAGAGAATATACTATGGGTTAATTGCTAATTTTAGTGTTTGTACAGCTTTTTTATTATTTCTAACCAATATTGATGCATTTCTAAAAGGAAACAAAACAAAAACTGTTAAAAGCAAAAATGTGATCATCAATGAATTGTCTCAATTCCATAATCAGCGATAGAAAATATATCAAATGGCTATTCAAAAATCAGGATAATTCACTTTAGCATAAGTGAAGAATTTGAGTTTTTTCGGAAAAACAACACAGGAAGTCATTGAAATGCCTCAAGGAAAGTGGCATAATCTGAGCTTCGTTTCATGAAGAGTGCTTGGTCGGTTGTACAGATACCCAATACAGGCTGCAAGGAAGGCATTTCAGATGCTAATGTAAGAGATGGATGATCCTGATTGGGTCAAAACTGACAGTAGTGGAGTTGGTGAAATGATAAGGTCTATATTTCTTTCAAGATACTGCATGATGGTATTCTAATGAAGCATAGAACTGGGGACAACAGAAGAAGTGAAGCTAGCATTGATTATTGTGATATAGTCAACAAAAACCATGAAGGGATGAGAAGAGTGGCGTTTATGATTTCAAGGTGGAAATGAGCAAAGCCTGACAATCTCTGTGCCTACAGGAATAACAAAACAAAGTCTAAAGGAATCTGTACTGTATGCAATATCTAGTGATGCAACGACAGAAACACCAAAAGTGTATGGCTTTATCAAAGACACATTAGCCTCTCCATTTAGGAGTATAAAATTTTGCATGCAGGCGATTGATTTAGGGAAGCAGTTTTCAACCTGTGGGTCGTGATCCCTTTGGGGGTTGAACGACCCTTTCACCAGGGTCACCCAATTCATAACAGTAGCAAAATTATGTTTATAAAGTAGCAACGAAAATAATTGTATGGTTGCGGGGTCACCATCACATGAGGAACTGTATTAAAGGGTCACAGCATTAGGACGGTTGAGAACCACTGGTCTAAGGGAAGATTTCTCACTTGGTGGGCGCTGGAGGAAGATTCTTGCCTCAAGAAACTTCTGCTTCTTTATGTGGCAGCCATCATGTGGCTTGGCAACTCTCTTCCCCTGTCACAGCTTCTGACTTTACTTGTTTAATCTCTTTTCTATCTATCGCAAATTAGATTTACTCAAGAAACATGCTATACAAATCCAGCCTTGTAACATAACAAAGATAACCCATTCCCAAATAGTGTAGGATAGAGGCTAGAACTTAAAATACATCATTTGGAGGAGACGTCGTTCCAAACATAACATGCTTACCTTGACCCCTCAAATTCATACCGCTACCACATGTAAAATGTACTCACAGCATCATATCATTTCAGAAGTTTTGAATCAACTCAAAATTCAAAATAGGATCTTCTGCGTTATCTGAGGTGTTAGGCACAAGACATCCGAAGGAAAATTCCTAATTATCCAAAACCCTGCGAAATCTAAAATAGGAGTAATTTGTTTTCATATGCAATGGTGGAACAGGCACAAGGTATGCATTTCCATTATCAAAAGGATAAATGGAAAGGGAAAAAAGGATAATGTGTACTAAGGATTCTAAAAATGGCAGGAAAAATATATATTACCTCTTAAGAATCGAAAACGACCTTCTTTTTTGTTTGTTTGTTTTACTATAGACCATACCTTATGTATTCTTTGTGCAGTTTCCTCTGCTGTGGGCTTCAGATTTGCATTCCTGGGCAACTGGGATGGCAAGTCTGCTCCTTTTGCTTTGAGAAGTCCTATTGTCCTCTTCCGGGTTAGTAGTAACCTTTTTTCCATGGGCCCTGGCAGGCCCAATTCTTCTGCCAAATGGGCGTATGTCTTGAGCACCTTATGACAGTGCCAAAGTCATATTTTAGGAATCCATCATCGTATGCCTTCATTCATTATCCAACTGCAGAAGTGCTTCCACTTGAAGTATCTGTCAGAGTGGCACCTGACGTTCTCAGTCCCTAGAGCTACCACAACAGCAGTACCACAAATGGATGCCTTTAATCAACAACGTTAGTTTCTCACCATTTAGGAGGCTGGAAGGCCTAGATCAGGTGCCTTTTCAGAAAAGATCTTTCTCTTCCGCTTCTGATTCCTGGACTCTTGGAGATCTCCATATGTCTTAGCATCTAGTTATCCTCATTTTTGCTTATATGTTTGCTTGTTTAATCATTGTTTTTATCTCAAAAAGATTGACACAGCTTATCTTCTATGGTAGACCTGTGTCACTAATATAACAGACAACCTTGTCCCAAATGGGACTAGACTCACAGGCACAGGGGTTACAATTTGGGGGAACACAATTTAATCCATAATGAGTTGCAAGAAATATATATTGGAAGCAAAATTTATTAATGTGAAAATGTTAAGGCAAAATTCCCTTTAACTTATATATTACAATCTCTGATATAAAAAGGAGTATGTATTGAGGGAAACAATTCTATGCATAAATAAAGAAAACCTTAAAGTAAAAAGGTTTGGCTAGTAAGCAAAAATGTTTAAGATAAAATTATTTATACATGTTAAAATGTTAATGTAAAATTCTCAGTAGTTCTTATGCTGAAAACTATTGCAGAATAGGGATACATGCATTTATAAATAAATTAACATCTACCTCTAAGAAATCTTGGTGCTGCACTGGGTTAAGCACAGAGCTGCTAATCGCAATACTGGTGTTTCAAACCCACAAGTCATTTCATGGGAGGAAAATGAGGCACTGTGCTTCCTTAATGCTTTACAGTATTGGACACGTCCAGGCAGTCTTCCCTGCTCGACACGGTTGCTGTCAGTTAGAATTGACTGAATAGCTCTGGGTTGGATGGAAAGTTATAAGGTGACTAGAAATTGCTACCATGGCAGTAGGTTTGGTATGTCTCTATCGATCTATTGTCTACCTACCTACCTACCTACCGGTCTATATCACATGACATGAAGGCAATATTAGGACAAGATAACCCATGGGCAAATAAAATTTCTTACAATGAGGTTAGATTCACTGTCAAGAGAGAAGCAAAATTATTATATAAATAGACTCATCTTGTGTGTCTCAACTAACTGAAAATCACTGTACAGAGAAGTTATCCATAATGTAGTTCCAATTGTTATGAAGAAATTCTCCTGTTTTCAAAGAACCAAGACCATTCTCAAACAGAATGCCTCTAAACCACCAAAATAGACCTCACTCACACACACACACACACACACACACACTCGTAAAGCAGAACCACAGTAGAACCTAGTACTCAACTGCCCCATTACTCAACATAATCAGAATTCGACGCGAAATGTTCAGAAAATTTTTCTCTGGAGCTCGAACAAAACATCAGTATCCAATCCAACGCACGTGATGTTTGTTAACAAAAGCATTTCGCGTTTAGGTCCCTCGGCGTTAGTTGGCCTTGTTAGTACTCATTATTTTAACTATTTGTGGCTGTGTTCCAAGTGTTTTGCTATAATTTTCTTAGTTTGGGGGCTTTTGTACTGTTTTTAGCTAAAAACATAGATCCTAAAAGAGAGTTTTTTGAAAAGAATCATCATAATAAGGAACTGGTTAACCGTGTTATCGATATTGTGGATGATAATTTAGTAAACCCTTTTAGAAAACAGGGTTTTTAAGGAAACTCCAGCAGCAGACCACATTAGATTTTTTTTTTTTTTAGAGAAAGCCAGCCAGGTCCTAGTTAAAAAAGGCAAAGAAGGGAAAAAGCTCCTGAGAAGCAGCTACCGGTTGATTTTATGGAAGGGGCTTCCCCTTCCAAACAGTGACTCTCCATCCCTCCTCTCCACGTCCCTGTCCACAGATCCAGATCCTCATCCGTCTCAAGGTATGGGCCATACTGTAGTTGCTAAAAACTTTTTTTAATGGTGTGTCTCTTATTTAAATTATATAATTTAACTCTGAAATTATTGACTTTGAAATTTCTGTGTAATGTTTTGTATAAAAAGGCAAGGTTAGAGTAAAACGTGGTGGTCTTGAACGGATTAATCTGTTTTCAGTTATTTCTTATGGGAAAAATTGATTCAGAACTCAACTGTATTGTATCTCAATGCTCCTTCTAGAACAGATTAGTGTCGACATCTGGGATTCGACAGTACATTTGGTTGAAACTTTCTAGCCTAGTTGATACTTATTTAAATTATGTATAAATCACAATTGTTTTTAATTTAGCATTATTTCGTTGTTTGTATTTTACCAATACATGTGCTATATTTTATATCAGAGACCAAGGAATGGGAATTAAGAACTAGTCCTGAGTGGATATACTGAAGAAGTGACCTTTATTTTTACAATAAACCTTTTTTTTTCTAATTCTTTCAATGGATTATTTGTATATGTAGGAATGGAAGAAGATGAACTTAGCTATTATTAAACAATATATTTTTTAAAGGTTTAGATATGTGATCTATTCTCACAATAACCCTATGTTTTGTGATTATATTACTAGAAGATAGAGACCAGAGGAATCCAAGTCATTTTTTGTCAGATTACTAAAAATAATAATAATAAAGGAAACTATATTCAAAGCCAGTTTACTTCCACTGATAATTATTGGCTAATTAAATGAACATTTCTAGTAATGGAAATATTCTTAACATGTAGCACAGTAGGAAAAATGTAAATTGTTTTCGTATTGTGACCACTTATTTATCATCCGTAGAGGTAAGAAATAGTAATTAAATCATTAGGTAAACACTATTGGCAATTCTTTAATTGTAATGTTATTTTGTTTCTTACCCTCATTTCTGGTGCCTTAGAAAATCATTTACCCTACTTATTTTATCATATTTTGGATAATGTGTCAAGCTGAGTGATTTCACCAAATTGTTGATAACATTATGTGCTGCCTTACGCCTGAGAATGTGCTATTGTCCACAATTTAATTACTGAGTTATCACAATTTTCCATGCATATGTTCATAAATTGAGTTTATTGCCAATCATGTATTTTTTTCTTCTATGAGAGAAAAAATGTATTTCTTCCAAACACCACTGAAATAATTTTTCTTCTTTGTTAGCTTTAGGATCACAGGAAGTTGCCTTTATTGTTTGTCATTGTTCCCAAACACATTTGAAAACATTGCTGTTTGTCATTTGCATAAGACAACAGAAAAGCCTTCCTGGTTCTGTGACTCATATTCTAGGAAACAAGAATTTTAAAAGATAGAGGGAAGCTATAATTAACTTTAGCTTAGTTTCCTTGTTTCTAAATGATTTTCATTCACAACTTTATTAAAGGCTTATATGGCGTTCAATGTAAACTACATTAAAAGACTGCAAAAATATAGCTTGCATCACAAAACAACTTGAATTCTGTATTGTAATGGTTCTGAAATATTTCAATATAGTTCAAAGCAAAACATGTCAAGTTTTAGTGATCTGATTCCTTGAGGTAATATATAAAACTAGACAAGGGTCTTTAACAGTCTGGCTCTAAGAGGGAATACATAAAATTAGACCAGAGTTGTTAGCACTTCTCATCAATAAATAAGCACCTAATGATAGTGTGCATTGCTTCAGGGTAAACAGCATTGTAAAACACTGTTCTTCCTTTCTTGTCTGTCTCCTTTTAGTTATGTGTGAGATAATTAGCCTCTGTGCCCTTGATATGAAGACTAATGAGGCTGCCGAATCACTTAATTTATAGCTTGTTCAGATAGTGCATGATATCATCTAACTTTATCCATTTAATTCATGACTCTAGTCAGACTTTCTCAAGTTAGTCATTTAATAGTATTGTATTTTACTAGACATTTAGTCTAGAGATGTAATGGCTAGTATATACTGTGGTGCCTTTCTCAGGAGAATTTGAGAATTCAGAAAGAAGTCTATATTTCTTCAGATGAAACATCCTTGATTTTGACCTTGTGGTTCAATGCACATCACTCACTTGGAAACCAAATGACATATATTACAAGGAAGTCAATGTTAATTGACAGTGTTAATCTTTCAAATAGTATTTTAGAATTGTGGTTATCAAGAATAAGTTCCACAGGGCTGGTTCTATTGAGGTAAAGAAACTGTGAGGGCGTCCTTTCAAGATACTGTTTCCTTGACTGGTTCTCCAGATAGTCTTAGATTGATGATATCAACCACCTGAGGCCAATTTTGTTCCCTTTACTGATAGCTGTTCTTGCCACTCACTGTACAGGGCACACAATCTTTAACATGAAAGCAGCAAGACATATTTAAATTTAGGACTTGATATGTCTTCCCATAAAAGGAGAAATCTATTGTTTTGAATAATAAGATAATATTATTAGGCGCACAAAAAAATCACAAGTTTGTTTGCATTTAACTTGGTCTATCTCTGTTCTAATCAGGCCATCCAATGGTGGCAGGGCATCAGAGGGTTGACAGGTGCTACTTCACTTTAAAGCCCTATAAGACTCTTTTTTGCTGAAGTTAATCTTTCTTTTATGCTATCAACCTTTATTGTGCTATGTCAAATACACATCCCCATGAAGCTCATTATTGCATGTGCTGTAGCATTGTTGTTGAAGATGTTGCTGTGTAATTGGCACAGACTCCTCTCAGTAATGATGCTCTAGAGTCATTTATCTTGAGTCTGGGCAGCAGGAAGAGTGTATTTTTCTTGAATTAAATTTTACTTTCAGCTCACTTCGTACATTAACTTGATGTGTGATGCCATTCTATTTTCCACTGCTTTATTTTAAAACCAGTGTACTCATAGACACATCAGACGATATAGGTTAGGCACCATCCCATTGTTTCAGAGATCCAGTGACATTTTGTGCGACAGAAGGAAACACGGCTCAGTCCTGCTGCAACCTCACAATTGTTTGTATATAGTTTTTCATTTTATTTAATATTTGTTCAGAAGTCAATAGTAATATAATTAATAAATGAACCATAATGAAAACTTTAATGTCATTTTTAGCTGTAGTATTCGTGATGAATTTTGGAACACATTATTCTTGAAAATATCATGTCAATGGAAAATTGTAGAGAATTTCAGAGCCTTCCTGATTTTTCCAGTGTTCGAATTATCGTGAGAATACAATTAAATAAACACCAAAGAAGTTAAGGGGTGGTGGTGGTAAATTAACTATGCTTTAACTTTGAGATTTAAAAGTCTTTTTATCTGCTTCATATGAGTGTGCTAATGCAGTAATAATGTCTGCTATATATTCATAATGGTAACTTGGCAGCAATATTTGCTGCAAGGACAAGATAAGATAATGAAGTAAAATGCATTTATTTACTACTAGGAATGTAATATTCAACCAGGCATTTAAAAAAGAATATTTTTGGCTGATATAGGCTTGTCCAGAAAGGCTAGTGAAAGAGTGGTTACCAGCACTCGGCTACTGAGTTGCCAGCTGTTGGAAGTCACCAGATCCAAGAGGAAAGAGAGGTGGCAGTTTGAAATGATAAAGGCTGCAGCCTTTGAAACCCTATGGAGTAGTTCTATTGTGTACTGAGTAGTGGCTGAAAATTGGAATACCTCAATGGCATTGGGTTTGGGTTTGGGTTTGGATTTGGGTTGGTCCCAATGCTAGGTTTGGGAAACGATGGTGGGAAAAAGATGGCTGCAACTGAGACTATGAGTACAGTGAAAAATATTTAATCATATTGTTAAATTTTTCATTATAACTTTGGTAAATTACATAATAGCCAATAAAGGTTGCTATAGATTGAATGGTTATAAATGCATTTCTGAGGGAAAATCTGTGAATATTTACACATTGAAAAGAAGGAAGAATTAAAGAGGTGAATTATTACACCAAAAATTATCGTAAGTTCAAGGTTTCAAACTTAGCATGTGTGAAGAATTAATCAAAAAGCACAAAGTGTGGAAGATAAAAAGTAAAGTAAGAAGAAATTAGAAGACTAAATCTGTTTATCATATGACTTTGCAATTCATGATAATGGTTTCATATTGATCTCTAAGAGAATTGGGAGATATTGACACATTTTAATATTGAAGTGAAATCAGATTTAGATTTATAAAGATTGCTCTGGCTACTGTGAAATAACGATTTCAGTAGGACAGATGAGAATACAGGGAGAGGAATTAAGAGTCTATCGACAATTACACAGGCCAGCACAATGGTGGTTTGCACTAGGGGGCACTGAAGGAAATGGTCTGCGTATTTATTCTAGACTTAATGAGAAGATAGGAACAAGTCTGTGGTGATAACAGGCCTTGTCAACTAAAGAGAATGGACCATAAGGATTGACTTTTAGATTATGGTCCTGAGCAATTCACTGATATGGAAAGGCTGTGGAGGAAAGACACCTGCTAGACACAGGGTTGCTGCGCATCAGAGTGTACCTATTCACACCCACCAACACAGGAGCAACTGGGATTTCAATTTCAATTCCAATTCAAATTGGAATTGAAATGTTGCTATTGTGAATATCTCAACCTGATTTTTTAGACTTAAGCACGACTTGCATTTTTTTGGCTTAGTTTCTTGCTTGGGAGTACTGTTTATTAAATACTGAACACATTGCTGAATTGCATTATCAAAATGAAGTATTTTTTCAACTATCCTTGCCACATGGACATAGACCTGAGGAGTGAAGCAATTGGTGTTTCCTAGAAGGGTAGGCAAGTGAACAACTAAGCAAGGACCCTTTAAATGTATACATGTTTGATTAAAAAAAGATCACTTTACACAGCAGTGCTCAAAGGAAAAAACATCAGGATCCTATTTGGCCAAATACTAGGCTACCAGATAAGTCTCAATTAAAGAAAGGAACTACAAAAGTGAATTTATTTTAAAATTTAAATATTAAGAAAATTGACAGCAAAAAAATAAAGTGTAAGGAGGTAACAATATAGTCTGATATTTAATAAAAATATTTATGACTAGAACATAAACATGTATAAATAATAAATTACAAACAAGATCAATGCATATCACTATCTAAGCTAATTTTAAAAATAAATAATAAATGTATAAAATATGAAATGAAAAAACAACCATCAAGAACCAAAAGAATTTAAAATTTATAGGAAATCAATTTTAAATCTTTTATCAATAATTTTGAACAATTTAATGAAATAGATAACACTCTAGAAAATTAATTTACCAAATGCTACTCTCACTCCAAACTCATGTCACTGCTTTCGAATTGATCCTGCCTCGAAGAAAATCTAAAATAATTTGTTTTTACAGGAGGATTAGAAAACAGTTTCAAGGAGCAACTTCATATCTAAGAACAGTTTTATGACAAAAAAAAGAGACACACAGCACATAATCACAAGTTGACTGAAAATTATAGAAGAATCAAGTAAAACATTAATGCTGACATCTGAAGGCAATAGAAAAAAATTCTAATTACCCTCTTAATGTATGTCTATTAAATACAACCATTTAAACAAAAGTTTAGCAAAAATAATACAATATAACATTAATAAGGAGGTTCCCTGGACAATTAAGAATAAATAGGTGGTAGTTACATCATCACTGGTGGTAGTTACATCATAACTGAGGTTATTATGAGTGAAGGGGTGGAGTCTAGCCTGTCATTCAGGTCATAGCCAATGATCCCTCTGTGTGGGCATGACTTTCTCATGAGGATTCTGGGAACAACTTCTTTTTCTTCCTGGAGGAGGGCTGCACTCTCTCTCCTTCACATCCTATTGACAAATGTTGATGGCAGCCAGAGCCATGGAGCTGGAGGAGTCACGTGGCAACCCGCATCAGGGCTGAGCTGCTTCCACTGCCCCTGAATCCACCACTGGCTTACGATCTTCCTGAATTTGTCATGATTGCATGTGCTGCTTGAGGTTAAAGAGGAATTTATGGATTAGTATTGGGCATATGGTCTAAAATCAGACTTATGGACTTGATCTGGGATGTTTTTTAATATACAAGTGCTCTTTGATAGAAAGCTCTCTCTTACACACATATGAGTGCCACTGAATTTGTTTCTCTAGTCAACCCTAGTTATCTAACACAAAACAGATGTTCCCAGGATACTTATATTATACTCTGGGAGCATTCTCAAGACAGGAGTAAAGTACTTGACTGCTCACATCAAGGTCGTCAGTTTGAAGCCGCCAGCTGTTCCATGACAGAAAGAAGTGGCAGTCTGTTTCCAGAAAACTGTTCATCCTTCGAAACCCTATAGGGCAGTTCTACTATGTCTTATGCAGTAAATATAACTCAGAATAGAAGACAATATGTTGTTTGGTTTTGTGTTTTTGTTTTGCTTTGTTAGGAGAAGATTGAGAAGATAAAGTAAAGTAAATAAAACTTCCCAATAGAACAGAAATAAATAGTTCATGCTCACTTCCCCTCAGTTTACCCTTCCTTCCTTCCGGTGACAACATCAGATACAATGCTCCTTTGGAGTGATTTAGTCAGGACATGCCTTCAAAGTGGAACTCTGCTTGTCCACTTAGAACGGTGTCAACAATTACATTATTTGTAAAAAGCTTGAAATAAATAATGGTCACAGATCCCTCTTTTTCGGGTGCCACAGCCATTGACTGGAACAATAAGATCACATTTTACATTCATTCTTTAGGACTATAAATGTTTCCCTTTGACATTGTCCTTGGGTAATTGCAAGATCTGCGCATGAAAGCTTCATGTTCATGTAGGGCAGAATTTTCTGTTTACTTCTCACTTAAAAAAAAACTATTATTTCAAGTGATACAGCTGGGTCATTAGGCTGAGACATCATTTTCAGGAAGGCATTGTTGGATAATTAAAGAATTTCGCAATAATAGTAGCTGATTCTGTAACAGTTCTCCTGTACCTTACATACTGTGACCACTTTATTGCTCTAAACTGTAGTGTAACAGTTCATGTTTTTTCATCTTTCACATACAAGTGAAACTTTTGTGAAATTGCCAAAGAGTTAACACTGCCTAATTTCAAATAATAAGTGATTTGGGTGAGAATGAATCTGATTTTTTTTCTGTCATTGAAGTCCATAGTTAAACAAAAAGGAACAAAGGAGAAAGTTCCTTTATACTTTGAATGTCTTGGCATTACCAATTTATTTCAAAGTAATCCGGAAAAAAATATACCCTCAGGGAATAGTTAAAATTTTATTCTAGGATGGGGAAAATAGTTACAAAGTCAGTTAGGCACAAACACCAAGACATAAATACACTCGTGCAGAGAAATGTTGGTAAGTAATTTAAACGGTCAGTAACTATGTGGACTTAAGATATGAGAAGTCGGATTTAAATGGTGAGATGTGGGAATAAATTCATGAGGCATATTCAAAAAGGTCAAAATCTGTGAAATATCAAGGTCCTTTGCATTTTCATGCATATGTATGTTAACCTTGAAAAGCTAAGCAAAGAATATTGGATTAGAAATAGGCTTGGACTGAGAATGGGTCAGAATTGCTTTGTTTATCATATGTTTTTCTTGATTTAGATATATTCTTACATTTTAAATGTATTAAAACAAGCCTTCCTATTTTAAAATTCTGATGGCAGGGTTTTATTTTGCATAGATTTTTTACAAACAATTTGAAAATGCCTTCCTATGGAGTATTTCATCTACTTGTGTGACTTTGGCAAGATTTGAAAGGAAGAGTA
>NW_022103908.1:13395655-13397091 GCF_000313985.2 Echinops telfairi | reverse complement strand
ATGTATCATGCCTACGTTTTGTCTTCTTTATATTGCAATTTTCTTTGATGCTTGGGACACTGAAGATTTTTCTCAATATTCAAAATTAAGTAACATTCAATACCCTAGCTTGGGCTCTGTGCTGAAGCAAAATTTGTGATGTTTAAGTGTGTTTATATGTATGCACACATGCATATGTATGTGTGTGTGTATGTGTATATGCATAAGTATATATGAATGAAGAATGCTGAAGAAGAATAAATGCATTTGAATTTTGGTGCCAATGAAGAATATTAAAAGTACCATGTATATATTTGAGAGAGAGGGGAGAGGGTTACACAAGGAGTGGACTAGTTTACATAGCTTCATGGGCTTACGACAAAGGTCAGGAAGCAGCTCTGATTCCTTAATCAATCTATGGTTAGCAGGTAAGATGGCAGACTGCTGGAGAGTCCAAGGATTTGCAGGCAATATGGCAGACCCCTGGCTAAAGCGGATGCCAGATCCAAATGCAACAAAAAACAAGGGAGCTTTTTCACAGTCTCCAGTTATTTCGGAATTAGGCCCCACCCTTAAGAGTCTTCATTTGATTTGATGGGTTGCTGATAGCCGATCTCGCCTTGGATATGATGGCATTTTGTTAGGTTTCCTCGTGGGGGATTACTATCTGTCAACTGTCTAACCACTGAAAAATTTACCCCAGTCAATTTGACACAAAATGTTAACTATCTCTTTGGTGATATACTGCAGATCATAACTGTCTTCCAATACGTTAACTATCACATCCTTGTAATTATTTAAAAACCTCAATCATACTAGTAAGAATTCACTTGACTATTCCCTAAAATAATCCTACTATAAAATATTTAAAACCGTCAATAAGTATATGCACTTAAGATATGAGAAGTCGGACTGAATGGCAAGATGTAGAAACAAATTCTTAAAGCATATTCAAAATCTTCAAAATCTTTATATTTCTATTTTTATGTCATCATATGTAAGTCCATTTTCTTAAGCTTGGGACCTTCATACTTTATTCACTTAGTATTGTAATATTGCCAATACCCTATAGAGAAAAAAATCATTGTCCCAAATACAATTGATCATATTTTGGTTTACTGTACACCAGGAACTGCATGATGGTTAGCATAATAATGGTAGTTTAGTGCCATCTTTCCTTACCTGAGAAGTTGGTGGGTTGGAAGCTATGACTCTTTGGTTAGCAACTAAGTAGTTAATTATTGTGTCACCACTGTCATCTCTATATCACATGATTATATCCATAGGACTCTACCTATCTAAAAAAAGCGATGGCATCTAGAAGAAAGGAAACCAGTTATTGGTTGTTCTGTGTTATAAATAGCTGTTTTGATCAGTTTCTCTGGAAGGGGCATAAGCACTTGCCCAGGAATATATATGTGTATTGAGACAGAGGACAGAAGACAAGCACTAATGTC
>NW_022103908.1:13392895-13394078 GCF_000313985.2 Echinops telfairi | reverse complement strand
GAAGCGATGGTACAATTCTGCTAGATGTGATTGAACTATGAAATGATAGGACATTACATTACTCTCAAGTAATAATAAATTAAAATGCAAAAAACAACAACCATAGATCCAGGAATGGGTTTTTGGCTCACACAAAATCCTAGCTCCAACTAAAGAACTATTAGTCCTTACCTCATGATCCTGCTCAATACTCACCCTCAGAAAGGGAACACAAATGATGTGGGTGCTATAGCAAAATGTGGAGAAGAAATTCGATGGTGCCCAGCTAGCAGATAAAGCAGCATCTTGGGTCCTAAAGGCTTGTTAAATCATATACTCTAAAGTCAAAGAAGGGCTTAGTATCAGATCCTAAATTGTGAGAATCCAGTTTGCGGAAGGCTATGGTTGACAGTGGGAGCCCAAGATTCATTTGTGGGAACTACTGGGACATATGAAACAAGCCTCAGGTGAACTCCCTCTGTCCACAATCGAGAGATGGGAGAAAAGGGGTCATTAAACAGGGCCTTGGAGAGATAAGTATAGAAGATCAAAGGCATGAATCACACACGAACACGAACAGTTAAAACATTGTCAGTTGATCCCACCTCTGATGGATGCTGGACCAGATCTGGTTTTCAACATTTTCTGTATTTTTGTTTTGTTTTGTTTTGTTTTTGTTTATACATATTAGGTTGTATCTCAGGGGTGTTATGTCATTGAAGGTCACTCTCGAAGTTGTGTTACATATTTTAGGTATCTGATACTCAGGATTGGTGAACCTATAGGAGCAGCAAATAGAATAAGGGATTCAGGGGCAGGGGGTAAATTGGTGTTGGTGGGGTGGGGATGGGGTAAAAGGGAGATGATGTCAAGGAGTCCAGGAAGAAAGAGAAGTTTGGAAATATATGTAGCAATTGTGCAATTCTGGTTGACGTGATTGAACTATGGAATGATATGATATGTGTATTAACTCCAAATAAATAATAAAATAAAAATAGGAGTAGGGTAGTAATTGGAAGCTTTTATTATGTTAAGGAGGTAGGATGTGGTTAAGGAGGTGGAATCTGGGTGGCTATGTTTGCCCGTTGTCTAAAGTCTGTGCTAATTGAGATATCTACTTTTACTTAAAGGCAAGGGATTCACATACTTTCTTGGTTTATTGGTTAGGACAGTCTGGGAAGCAGGGTGAAATTCAGAAAAATTG
>NW_022103908.1:13386747-13387603 GCF_000313985.2 Echinops telfairi | reverse complement strand
GAAAGGCCAGAAGAAGGAGCAAATCTGTCTTGGAAGAAGACAGGTTATACAGAGAGACGCTCTTGAGGAGGAAGCATGGTGAGACTTGGTCTATGCATTTTTGACATGTATTTAGGAGAGACAAGTTCGTGGGAAAGGCTATCTTGCTCAGTTGGTAAAATGAAGCAACAATGTAATGGTTGGACACAGTGGTCGCAGCGATGGACGTAAACATAAGAGTGATCTCAAGGAAGAGGCAGAAATAGGCAAGGCTGCTTCCTTTTGTACATCGTGTTGTTACGAGTCTGCATCAACTCTGTGGAACTTGTGAATAAGACTCATATCTAAAATTCATTAATTCATGATATGTTCCCAAATCTTTTTTTATTGGGAGCTCATACATATATCATATCCTTCTATAGTTCAATCACATCAAGGAGTATTGTACAATTGCTACCACAATCAGTTTCCAAATATTTGTTTCCTTTCTGGACTCCTTGACTTTGGCTCCCTTTCATCCACCCCACCACCACTGTAACCCCAACCCCACCCCTGGAACTCTTATTCTACTTGCTGCCCCTATAGGTTCATTAATCCAGGGTTTCATATACTGAAAAACAGAAGAACATAGGGCAACCCCAGTGACATGACACATCTGCACATAAACCCCAATGTGGACAAACAAAAACACTTGGAAATGCAGAAAATGTTGGAAATCAGATCAGTTCCAACAAACATCAGAGGGGGGGAATCAACTTCCATAAATAAACAAGGAGGTTTTGAAAGACAGATAAACACAAATAATCAAACAAAAACCTAGATCGAAGAATGGGTTTGGGGCTCACGTAAAATCCTAATTCCAATTTAAGAATAATTG
>NW_022103908.1:13375191-13385162 GCF_000313985.2 Echinops telfairi | reverse complement strand
CATTACAAATTCTATGAAATGCAGCTGCCTCTGTCACATGTGGGATCAGCATGAATATGAACTAACTGTAAGAATCGTTTCTAGGTTAGTTTATATATTTACATTTCTGTATCAAACGTATGCACACAGTTGCTATTGAGGCAATTGCAAATTATAGCAATGCTATAGAACAGAGAACCATCCGGTGCAGTCCCAATGCATAGACAGCTTCACAGCAACAGATTGCTGCATTTTTCTCATGGAATGTGTTAGGGAGGAGTGAACTGACCGGCTTCCAGTTGGCAACTAAGTGCTTAGCCCATCCATCACCGGGGTTCTGAGCAAATAATCCATTTATGCCATAACCCTTAATGCATTAGAAAGAACAGTCATCTTCTTCATATGGATCACAGTCATTTTTTGTTTCATTTTTCACATCTAAATTAAAATTTGGAATGCTGCTCATTTACTTTGAAAAGTAAATCTATACAATATCTAACTAATTTTAAGATCATTATCAGAATAATGTGGAAGAATTAGGCAGGAACTAATAGCCTAAACAAATTTACTTTACATACACACCCATACATATGGCAGAATATGAAATTTTAGTGTGGGAAGTATCTGAATTTGATTATAATCTTTCTTCTTCCATGGATTCCTGGTGATGCTATATGTTAGACATTGGGTTGCCAGCTGAAAGTTTGTCAGTTTAAACTCACCATCTGCTCCATTCAAGAGAGATGATGGTCGCTCCCATAAAGATATACGGTTTTAGTAACTGTGTGTGTGTGTGTGTGTGTGTGTGTGTGTGTACTATGAGATGGAATAAACTCAATGACAGTAGTTTTGGGTTGATTTTTGTTTTTCAAAGGGTTTATATCAATCTCTTTTTGCACCAAGCAGCTGATAGTAAGTCACTTTAAATGGATAACGTAACCCTTTTTTCCCTAGAGGTAAAATCAGTAAACATATGCTATTATACAGTCAGTCAACAGAGAATCATGAAACCTGAATTCAGATGTTAAATCCCTTGTGCAGCATTTGTTCTATTAACTCACAAACACAGTAATGCCAAGAGTACATATCTTTCCCATGGACCAGAACTGACTTTTGCAGGGCTCTGAAGATATGTTTATTTACCATTTATTACCATTATTTATATATTTTGCTATTTTATACTACTTAGGAATATACACGCTTGGATTTACATAAGAATAAAATTGTTGACAAATTACTACTTTGTTGGTGAAACATAGCATTTGGGGATATATTCATTTATTATGATGTTTCATGTTTAGAACATAATTTTAATTTAATGTAATTTTTAATAAAACTACTACTGCAAGATGCTTGTCTGTGAACAAAGGCTAATTAAAGGCCCACATTGTGTTATATTCAATTTCTAGTGTATTCATTTCTGAGACCCTTGGGGCTTCTAATTTCATTTCCTAAGATGTAATTTTTTTCATCATATAGAAACATTTTATGTGTTGCAGCAAAGTGCCTCTTTACTCCAGCTGCTGTTTTCCCCTTGGTGATCTTGGTCTCGTATCCCAGAACATTTGATTGTTTTTGTCCCTCTGAGTAAATAAGGGAAGCACTCCATCTCTCATGAAAACTCATAAACCAGACTCCTTTAAATTGAGCTCATCCTATAAATCCAGCCGAGTCCATTGCAAGCTCCCACATTGATAGCTGTACACCCTCGGTGTAACTGAAAAAAAAAAAAATCACAATGTGTACTTACTAAGAAAGATTACATTTTAAGAGATTCCATTTCACAATGTATATTTGACTCATATTGTTCAATGCAACAAGTGCCATGGGAAATGTCACTTCTCACGGTACAAGCACACTCGGAGAGTTCTTGATCAAGTCCAAGTGACTAACGGGAGTCCTCTGTCCTCTGTGGTTTTTCTAGAGGAAAATGCTTTAAACTTGTTTTTTACTATCCTGGTATTGGTTACAGAACAGTTTAAATTTTTTTTTTTTTTTTGCTGCCCACCCAGTTTAAAATATTTTAAAAGATGTAAGCTACAACAATTCCTATCAAGCACAGCTTGCCATAAACGAAACCTACACTAATGGGTAGCTGGGATTCATAGATGTTAGTGATCAGGAAAATAACCTCAGCTCAAGTCATGCAGATATCTTCAAATTTAGACTAAGAAAGAGAACATTTATTTCCTTCCAGATAATCATTCTGAACTTTTAATTACAATAGTAGTATGTGAGAAATGACTAGCTCAGAAGAACCCTGGAATCCATACTTGCTGTCGAAGAATGCTTCAATAGGATTAGAAGTTTGAGTCACCTCTGGGGATTCCAAATCATTTCAGTAAAAGGTGAGATGTATACCTTCTTTAACATTAGTGTGCTAAAGGACATTAGCAATCTGCCACGAGGTAGCAGACATTCTCAGGGATGTCTTTTAGAGGTCTTGTGAACTTCTATGTGAAACTAGCAAAGGAAGAATTCCCAGGACAAATAACTCACTCACAGATATGACACTGTAGCTTGATTCCTTGCCTTTAAAAATGAAATACGGATCTTCTCTAAGATTGTGATGAATTCCTTTCAATGCAACTCAAAAAAAATTGATATTTAATACTAGTAGCAAGGTTAACCTGAGAATCTAAGAAACTTCCCAAATCTTCTACTAATGTATTGTTGAATGTGTGTAACTATGTGATTTATGTGCATAATTGCATGTGAATATGAATTTGAAGGAGCCCTGGTGGGCCAATGCTTAAGCGCTCTACTGTGAACCAAAGAACTGATCGTTCAAATCTACCCAGGGCTTCCGCAAGAGAACAACCCACTGCCTTAAAGACCACAGCCACGGAAACGTTAAAGGGCAGTTCTACTCTGAACAGGCAGGGCAGTCATGACTCAGAATGAACTTAAGGACACCCGTGTGTGTGGTGTGAACTTCTATAGTTCCCTACATATTCTGCTAAAATGCATTTATAATTATATTTCCAATACCTTTTTTAAATACAGAACTATATCTTGTTCATTTTTATAGTACTAGCACCTGTCAGCCATACACGGAGCTATAAACCACAAGCTCGGTGGTTTGGATCCACCAACTGTTTTATAGGAGAAAGATGAAGCTGTCGTCATCCATGAAGATTTAGCCTAGGAAACCCGAAGGGGCAGTTCTACCCTGTCCTATAGAGTCACTGGGAGTCAGAATCAACCAGATGGCAGTGAGTTGGTTTTTAGGTGGGTTTGTTTTTTGTTTTTTGGGTTTTAAGCACTTGCCACAGTTCAGAGTATATGAGAAGCACTTTTAAAACCTGAATCAGAATTAATAAAGATATATTTTATATTCTATATCATGTTTTGAAAAAAATAGACATTGAGCAAAATATTTATCCTGTTGGTACAGTGGTTAAGCATTCAACTGTTGACCCCAAGATTGGCCATTTGAACTCATCGGCATCCCTATGGGTGAATGAGGTGGTAGTCTGCTCCCTTAAAGATTTACACCATTTAAAAACCCTATGCATTCATTTTACTATGTCTTTTGTTAATATGAGTCAGAATATAGTTGATAGCAGTGGGTTTGGGTGGGTTTTAAATTAAATTATTCATATAACACCTTGAGAAATTAAGTCATTTGTGTGATTTTTTAGCTATTAAATAGTCAGCAATAAGAATATAAATTTTGGCAAAGATATCTTGGATAAAAGGCTACTCTAGAAAATATATAGAAAACTGAAACAGCTGAATACAAAAAAAACGCACAAATAATCTAATCATAAAATGGATAACAGGGATGGCTATTTCAGTAGAGATGAGATTCAGGCAACCAACAATTATATGAAGCAAGGCTTGTGATCCCTAGCTAAAGAGAAATACAAATTTTTAAAAAAGGAAAACACACTTTGCACCAACACTGCTAGCAAAATGAAAAAACAAACAAAAAAACCCAGAAAGCTACAAATGCTGGAGAGGATGTGGAGAGGTTGGCATGCTCGTACACTATTGGTTTGATTTCAGAATGGGACCCTCACTAGGAACAGCAACATGGCACTTCCTTAAACAAAGGTAAATAAAAATACCATAGGACCAGTATGTACCCCAAAGAAATAACACAATATGACAGACATATAAACACTCATGTTTATCACAGCACCCTCGACAACAGGAAAAAGACAGAAACACTGAAAAGTCCATCTGTGGAGGAATGGAAAAATAAAATCTGATTCCTAGAATAGAATACTGTGTATCTCTGTGGTGAAGCATTGAGTTGCGATCTGCATGGTCGGCAGATCTAAACCACCACAGCTCAGCGGGAGAAAGACCGGACTTTCTACTCCCATAACAGTTACAGTCGCGGAAGCCCACAAGGGTTCACTATGCATCAGCATTGACTGGAAGGCAGTGAGAGAACACAACACAAAACGATAATGTAAGTGTCAAACCCCTCTGGGCCTGGATGCATTCAGAAGATATTATGCTCAGCAAAGTTAGTCAATCTCATAAAGAAATAAGGAGCATGACAATACTATTATAATATGAGAAAACAAGAAAATTGTGTTCACACTGAAAGAAGCCGACTTTGAAGGTATGGTGAGGCTCGGAGGGCGAGAGTATGGTGGAAGAGGGAAGGGAACGGGGGAGCTGAAGGAAAAAGGCTAGGACCACAAACCCAGCAGGGCTTTCTAGGGTACTGTCAATGTTGGGGTGCGTTGTGCTGTGTGTGCTTTGTGTGCGCTGCAGTGTGTATTATGCTGCACACACACAGCCATGATACAATCCTGTTTACATGTTGTCAAAAAAAAGAACATAAGTAAGTGTTGGAGAACAACTAGAATGTTAACTTTGCTATCTTCAAGGTCAAAAGCAGCCGGATAAAATACCCTATCCTTACGAAAGGAATTGAACCAAATCCCAAGCAGATGGGAGGTCAGCGCTTCCCCGTGGTCTCTGACTCTGGATAAGACCCCTCCTGGAGCAATATAGTTTACCACATCTGTGCACTATAGATACAAATTTTCTGTACTAAAATTTGTGCTGGGTTATCTGATGGAAAAAAAAACTGATTTTCTATTTTTAAAGGTATAGAAATAAACTGTTTGCTGTTCCTTTTAATAAAAATAAATAAAATCAACTAAACTCTGCCAGAGAATGTGTAGAATAAGATTATTGTAGAAAGTGACAATTTTCTAGAAATAACTGATTGTCCAACAGCCTCTGAAATCTTGTCCTTTTGATTCTCAGGGGCTCTTTACTTTCATTTTCCATTTTAGCAAGGATTGTGACGATATTGTAGGTGGCAGATTGAATATAACCTTGCCACCAGGATCCTCAAGTCGGCCAATGTTTTTTGTATTTTAAGTTAATAACTCTCCATAAAAAAGGTTAGGTTTTGTACTTTATAAAATATAATATACTTTATTATGAATTTTTTTATTTTTGCATCAAAATAAAGTCCTTGTGAAATCTGGGAGGACGACAGGCCTGTCCGTCTGCATTAGCAGTTATCGCTGTCACAGGCATTGGACATACTCTGCGTAGCATTGGCTGTGATTTAGCAATCCCAAATTTGATTGCAGGGACATGAATGGCCCCGTATTCTTTCTATTAATTTAAGAATTACTGAGGTCAGAAATGGCTCTTCACTCATTGATAAAGTATGACTGACTTGGGAAGTTTGTTAGAGTTTTGAATTCCTATTTTAAGAAACAAAGAACTGGTGGATAATAGTTAGCAGTTCTTAAAGTTACATCTTTGCCGTTATATTACTTTTAATTTCCTCATCTCCATTCATTCTCTACTAGAAAACTTAAGAATAGAAATTAAATTGTTCACCTAGCACTAGAAATCAGGCTCTGGGTCATTTTTCCCCACATAAATAACATTTCAATTAGTATTTTCACCAGATTCAGACATGGATTTGACAAAACTGGCACTGCGCAGTTCTAATTTTATAAGGCAAAAAGTCATACTGTGAGCCCTCTGTTTCTTTGAGATATATAAGATATCTGCCCTAATCATTTTATGCTTAAGAATGAAATCTGAACATAACCAAATTGAGCCTTGATTGTATATTAATAAGATCAACTCTGGGCTTAAGAGTTAGCCGGCTAATATTTTTTATGCAACACTTTCCAGATAATGCTGCTTGAAATTTCTATATCCTGGGTGTTGCATGCTATACTCTTACATTGTTCCCTCTCATTGATGCATGGACTAAATTACCAAGCCATTAAGCCTGTGGGTCTAGTCGAGTGACCCTTTTTCCCTTCCTGGATAAGTGGATGTGCTGCTAACTGGTTTCATGATTCATGGGAGAAAATATTGTTCCAGACTTATAATCTCCTATAAGTCAATAGGATTTTATTAGATGACAAGTAATATAGAGAATGGTGCTGCATCAAAAGAAGTGGTGGGCAACAATAACCAGTGTGTTTGCACATAAATTCCAATGTTGGAACTACCACAGCAAGTAGGACTGTAAAGTACAATTTGTTTTAGAATTTACTTTTCATCTCTATAATTAATTTGTTTAGAGAAACCTATTTTTCCACTATTAATATTAAGACTAGTGTTAGCTATCCTTAGCTTCAAAATAAGTACTTGAGGAACACACTTCTATGCATCTTAAAGTAACCTTAACCCAAATTCACTGCCATTGAGTCGTTGCTAACTCATAATGAACCCCGGTGTGTTTCCTGGACTTTAACTGTTTACTGGAGTTTCAGACTGCCGACAGTGCAGACAGTAGCCCAACACACATCCACTGCACCAGAGGGAAAATGATGAGTATGCCAAGCAGTTCAAACATGCTAACTGCTCTTTGGGAGAGAGATGAGGCTATGCAATTCAATGCAGATTTACAACTTTAGAAATGACGTTGGGACTATTTATAGCCCCATTATAAATTGGAATTAACTCAGTGATGGTGGACCGAGTTTGGGTTTTATGGATCCCAACTTGGGAAAGGTCCAATTTCTGACTAAATGTTTTCATTTTAAGTAGCATCTTTAATTAATTTAAATATTGCCCTGATTGAGAAAATATGCCCATTCCCCCTTCCCTACAGTTTTTGTTTTTCCAACATGGAACTATGACCCAAAGTATTATTATTTTATAATAATATTTTATTTAAACAATTTTGTTAAAAGAAGCAAAATTGTGTGTCTGCGTTCTGGTTATTGTTTGTCCTGTTAGCAGCCAATGGTACTTTCATGATTGTTCTGCAGCACCACAATTCAAATGCATCCATTCTTCTTTATGCTTCCCTTTTCATTGTCAACTTTCACATGCTGATAAGTGATTGAAAATACCATGGCTTGAATCAGGCGCACCTTGGTGCTCAAAGTAACCTCCCTGTTTTTCAATATTCTACAGAAGACTTGTGAAGCAGCTTTACCCCGTGCAATGCATCCTTTGATCTCATGACTGCTGCTTCCACAAGCACTGATCCAAACAAGACAAAATCCTTGACCACTTCAACATTTTCTCTAATCTCCATGGTATTACCCGTGTGTCTAGTTTTGAAGATATATGTATTTTTTCTTTGAATTTTAATAAATATTTAAGGCTGCCATCTTCATTTTGTATCAGCATGTGATTCAAGTCCTGCTTACTTTCACAGCAAGGTGGTGTCTTCTGCATATTGAAGGTTATTAATAAGCCTTCCTCTAATCCTGATGCCACATATAATCTAGCATACAGATTGAATAAGTGTGAGGAGAGGACGCAACCCTACCACACAACTTTCCTTATTTAAACCATGCAGTATCTTTGTTCTGTTCCCACAGCTGCCTCTCAATCCATGTATTGGTTCTAACTGAGCACAATGAAGTATTCTGGAATTCCCATTTTTCTTAATGCTACCCATAGGTGGCTATGACCCACACAGTCCAATGCCTTGACATAGTCTGTGACAGACAAATAAACACCTTTCTGCTATTCTCTGCTTTCAGCCAAGATCCGTCTTCCATTGGCAATGATATCCCCTTCTGCACGACCTCTTCTGAATCCAGCTGTCATTGCTGGTAGCTCCCTGTTCATGTGCTACTGTGAGTAGCCAGTCTAAACTCTCGAAGCTCACTGTCATTGAGGAAGCCCTGATGGTGTCCTGGTTGCTTGTAGGTTTGCTAACTGCAAGGTCAGCAGTTTGAAGCCACCAGTCACACCTTTGGAAAAATCTGAGGCTTTTGACTCCCTTCAAGAGTTACAGTCCCAGACAGCCACTGGGGCAGTTCTGCCCTGCCCTACAGGGATGCTATGATAGCGGCTGGTAGGTGTGGTAAACTTCAGCCTCCTGGACAACATCACGGCCTTGGTGCAATAGAAAGACGAATCCCCTGAATGCAGCCTGCTCCTTTTAAAGAAGATTCTACAGGAAAGCTTATTGCTTTTGCTGGATCTGGATCCTGCATCCATTTCATTGACCTTCACCGTATTGACTGCTCCTTCTAGGAGCCATCAGTGGACTCCTGACCTTGGATTCCTTGGACTTTATTTCAAGTATATTTAAGAATGATTTAAATGTGTATGCACAAGCAATTGACCAAGTGCCTTTTCATAGATTTATTATATTTGGTTTCAATAAACTGTATGCATATGCATGATTTATAAAGTATGCACTTATACAATAACACTACCTAGCAACATCTTCTCACTAGGACATAAGGCTAATTTGTAATCAGCACCTACAGTTTCTAGAGTATAAAACTGCAATTGATATATTCTCAGTAAATTTTCTACCAATCAATATTTAGTAAATGTTTATGTGTTTACAGTTAAGTCAGTTCAGTTTGGATTCATCTTTTCTGCGCAAACAAATGGAGTAGCTGTAGAAAATTCATACTGATATCTTAATAGGAATTATTTAAAACAAATGTCTCAAAGATATAGCTTCTATTTATCTGTGAGAATATCAATGTAAATTCAGAAATGTGCCTGAGCTTCGGCAATGTTCAAGTGATTACAAGCTGTATTAAACCCATTGTAGAATGTCTTCTTCAATGGAGTGAAGGACAATCTCTCTCAGATTTGACTAAGTGACAGAAATCCCTAAATTGAGGATTATTTAAAAGATCTCTCCTGATATACTGTAAGTCTTTTCATTACATTTCCTCTGTCTCACTATTAAAAATCATTTCTGTATACTCTAGCTGCTACAGAACAGCTATAAACTGTGAATCACTGGTTTCTTGAGGGTCTTAATACTGAACTGAGACATTTTTTATTTTCCTTACCAGAATCTCCCCTATCTTCAGATACTTTTGTCTCACTCAGTACAGTGTTCCGAACATTTCTGCGCTCAAATCTATCTCTGATTCATTCACATTCACAAGGACATTTCTCTGCGCGGTCATTTGCAAATTTTACTCTCATAGTGCTGAATAGTCTCCTGTGAGTGAGTGATATGTTTCCCTCTCCTCCTGATCATAGATTTTTTTACCCCTTTAAATCCTAAATATCTATTCTCTTGCATCAGAATAGCATTAGCAGCTTTGTTTTGCAAGACTGAGCACAGACAGGGCACCACACACAAGACAGGCATGCTATCTTTCTCTGAGGAGATGTCCCCATCCAACAAGGGGAAGGAAGGTGCTGCTGTAGCTCTGGCAAAGCAGTAACTTCCCTTACAGAAGGAAAATAATGGTTGCCATGTAGGATGATGTTTTTGCAAGAGTGAGGGAAATGTCAAGGCAACTCGCTTATTGTCATCCTAAATGTATCTGTGGGTACAGGAGAGAGGGAGCCCTGCATGCAGCATTGAAGGAAGTACTGGGACTCAGAGTGTTGACTGATCTCCTCGTGCACTAGGATGTAATGGTTGTTCACTCTAAAATCACCTGAAAATGAGCTCTTTGGACTTGGCCAAGGAACACCAAAATAAATGGAAACTTCAGTCACTATACATAGAAAGTAGATAGCGCTTCTCAAATGTTAATTCCCAAAAGCAAACTCCTTGCCAATGGGTAGATTCTGACTCATAGCAACCCTATAGAACAGAA
>NW_022103908.1:13366166-13375091 GCF_000313985.2 Echinops telfairi | reverse complement strand
CCCACAGAGTGGCTGATGAGTTTGAACTGCCAATCTTCTGATTGGTAGTCAACTGTTTAACCACAGTGATATCAAAACTCATGTGCTTTGAGGACTAAGATATGCCTAACCCGTCATAATATTTTTATTCATCTCATATCCTTGTGAAAACTGGAGAATGAATACAGATGGTAGAAGAATGAATACAATTTAATTCTGGTTCATAATACAGGACTTGAACATAACAGTGATTGTGAGGGCACCACAGGACTAGAAGTGGTTTGTTGTGTTACACAAGAGGTTCTTATGATGAGGAACAGACTCACTAGCACCTCACAAAAGTCATCTTTCAGAACTGGTCCATCCAGTCTATAATCCACAGGGACAGTTCTACCGTATCCAATAGGGTTGGGAAGTTGGAATTTGCTTCATGGCATTGAGTTTTTTTTTTAATTTTAGTAATCAAAGAAAAGTTTCACTGCTCCCTCATCTATTTCCTAGAAATCTCCAATTGTCACATGTTATCTTGCCTGCCAGATGCAACCTTATATTTTGATCTGAGTAATTTAGGAAAATGTGGCAGTTCTTACACTTAGAGGGTGTGAAGCATTTTATATCTTTCATCGTCATATCAGAGGTGAGGGAGTTCTACAGAATTGAAAATTGTTAATTAGCAATTGGTTAGGTGACCTAATTTTTAATGCTTTTAAAATAATATTTTATAGGTTCATAAATTGATTTTAATCCCCCCACCATTTCTTGTCAATCCATATTTATAACTGGTTAGTATAACCTGAGTTTTAAACTTATAGGAATTGTAATTTCTAAAACCATACTGTGTATGAGTATTGATGTCACATGTTACTTTAGTCCTAGTGTTTTTATTTAATTTTGTATTGTAATATGATCACTACTAAAATTTGGATGATAGTCCATCACAATTTGAGATTGTTCCTCCTCCACATCTTTCAGCTGTGCTTTGTCATATCTTTCTGCCATTTGGGACTGAAGAACTAATCTACAAGAGACAAATCCAATAACGCCTTTTGTTTGTTTATAAAGAGAATATATAGGCTTCATGGAGAGAGGGGGAAAAGGGAAGTATTGGGGCTCATGTAAAGTACCTTATTAAGTATCCTGGGGGAGAACTGTACTCAGCGGGCTTAAAATTCAATAGTTATTCAAGTTCCCATTTTTCGTAGTTCAATACAGCTGACAATGTTAGACTATGGCACATAATAGAAACAATATTTCTAAATACATACTGTATGTGAGCAATCATATGTGACCTGGATAAAAGAAAGTCTATATAAAGCCCCTGAATCAAAATCATGTATATTCTATTTACATATATAGAATATAAACATAGCCACATCTGAACACCTATATATCAATATAGGCATATACTATATTCTATTATTGAAATCCAATTCAGAATTAGAAAGAACTTGGAATGAAGGCTATCATTGCTAAAGTCATATTGGTCTTGATTGAAAGCAGAGTACCTAAACTATTTTTACAAGCGTTGTATTTATTATGCAAAGACATTGGATTATATGTATCATAACAAATTATGATTAACATTGCAATGATTGAAAATTCCAAAGCACATAATGATGTTAATGTGGAATCTGTACTTCGATCAAAAGACAAGTATCCCAATAGATCACAGTGATGCTGTATATATTGAAATCAGAAAAAATATTTGTTAGGATTGAGTGATTTCACCATACCTACTTAATGGTAAAGGACTGGGCAGTATTTCATTCTATTCTGCAGAAGGAAGGCCACTATTGGTCAGAACTAACATGACGGCATCTAACAACAACATTTTAATCTGTATAATTCAAGGAGCTAGATTATCTGAAGAAGAACACATTATCAGCATTGAAGGAAATATCATTCACACCCTGAAAATAGCCTTCAGTATGAATTACAACTCAATGTAACGGAGATGAAATTTCTTACAACCGGACCAATAGGTAACAGAATGATAAATGGTGAAAAGATTGATATTGTCAAGGCTTTTGTCTTGCTTGGATCCAAAATCAAGGCTCAAGGAAGCAAGAGTCAAGAGATCAGAAGACAAGTTGCATTTAGTAATCTGAAGCGAAAGCCCTACTTAGAGTATTGAACTGCAAGGATATTTTCCATTGCTTGAAATCCATGGGAAAGTGGGACATTGAGGAAGGAAGACTGAAGAAGAATTGAAGCATTTGAAATGTGATGCTATAGAAGAATATCAAAAATACCCTCGACTGCCAAAAGGAAGAAAACAACAACTGTTCTGTCTTGGAAGAAGTACGGCCAAAGTGTTCCTTAGAGACAAGGATGGTAAAGCTTCATCTTACCTACTTTGGACATGTTGTCAGGAGAGACCAGTTTGTGAAGAAGAACATCGTACTTGGTAAAGTGGAGGGGCAGCGAAAAAGAGAAAGGCCCGCAACGAGATGGATGGCACTGTGGCTGTAACAATGACCTCAGACCTAGGAGTAATTGTGAGGATGGCTCCAGACAAAGCAGTGTTTCCTTCTGCTGTGCGTAGGGCGACTATGGGTCAAAACTGATTCGATGGAACCAAACAAGAAGAAGAAACTAATAGGACACATTGAGGACTAAGTGTCATTCTTGACTCAACCCATGGCATTTTTAATCGCCGCACAAGCATGTGAAATCTGTATGTAAGCTAAACCACAAAAACATGAGTCCTTTAATTAAGGTATTGGGAAAGATGATTGACATGAACTGCTGGATGTGAACAAGAGGGACCAGTCCCCGGGGAAGGACGTCATCCTTGGTAAATGGAAGAGCAGCAAGAAAAGAGGAAGGCCTTTCCTGAGATGGACTGACACCAAACTGCAACAGTAGAGTCAACCACACACAATTGTGAAGGTGGTACAGAGTGGGGCAGGGCTTCATTCTATTTGCATAGGGTTGCCGTGAATCAGAACAGATCAGAGAGGATGTGACCCCAACTATGTATATTTATAGGTTATTCTGGATTCTCAGTTGCCCAGAATCTAGCTAGTCACTCTGTGAAGAACCAAAAGTTGGTGGCTCAACTCGTACTCAGCCACATTGGAAGACAGAATGAGCTATTTGTTTACAAATGTAACTACCATGTATACCCAATGGAGATCTTTTGGTGGGGAGTCAAGCATTATTTATGCCACCCAGAGATTCCATCTCTCTTTAGACATATATAGATAGGTGACACAGAGAGAGATAGACACAGAGATATGATTTACATGACAGGAAATAATGTCAGTGACTCAGCTGACAGCCTCTATTGGCAATACCCATCACCTAAAAACATATGACAGGAGAGGAAAAGTAAACCAATGGTGGTGGTGTTCATGTGTCCTGTATTCTATATTTGAATGAAGCGAATCTTAAAGGCAAGCCTGTTGTCTCAATTACCAATGACATGGAAAATAACGCCGAGCTGCCACCTGCCTTTGGCGATGAATTAGAAAACAGGTTTGACCACCCACATTTGTATTTGTAGAGGACTAGTTAAATTCCTACAAACAGGTAATACAAACCAATCCAAGCTGACACTTTTTTTATATAAAATGATTCACATTATACTGACTACAGGAGAATATGCATAATGAATGTGAGGTGGCTACGAATTCATCCATCTCTTTTCTTTTGTTCCTCCTCTTCACTTAGTGATCTCCTTGTCTACCATTCCTCTGTCTTCTGCCCTGAAGCTCAGGGTTCCAGGCTCATCATTCATATGTTTGATGTCATCTCGCATGCCTTTGTTTTAGAAGGGCTAAGTAGGCTCCGCTTAGACTGCCAGCTTGCTAGGAGTCTCTCTAATTTTACAAAGGATATTTTCCACTGTAATAATGAGGGAAAAATTAAAATTATTTTCATTGTGAAACTGAAAATAATAAGTTACTTTAAATTAGGTACTTGTTCAGTTTGTAGTTATGTTTTAAGTTTTTTTTTTCCTCCCCCTAATTCAAAGCTCAGGCACACTGACAGTACTAATGGTGATGTTTTCATGTGGGCATTGTTCCTCTGGGTGATCCATATCCCACAATTCTTTGAAAGCCAGAGAACTCTGTCTGCCTTTCTGCAGATTGAACTGAAAATGCACAGCAGCAAGAAAGGATGAGAGAGAAAAAAAGTGTGTATGTTTCCAAGGAAGGATTTTCTTTCCTTTTGCTCTTATGCTTCCTTCCATACTGCTGGGAAGGATTTTAGATTGAAAAGCTGAAATCTTACCCCATCATTTTCTCCTGAATGAATGCAATATGGAGTTCACAATATAGAAGGTACAGGTCTTCAGGATGACAGTAATGCAGGAATAAGTACCTGGTGAGCTACTGCAGCTAGGCTGACTCAGGGAGAAAAGCCAAACCACGTTTACTGCACTTGAATGAATTCCAATTCATGATGGTCCCAGTACAGAGTAGAACTCTTTTACAGGATAATCTTGGTTGTAATCTTGGGGAAATTGATCACTAGATCTTCCTCCTGGTGCCTCTGGGAGAGTTGGAATCACCCACCTTTCATTGAGCACAAATACAGCAGGCCACTCCTGGACCTATTGGAATAGACAGGCACTATTTCACATATGATTTGGTGATTTATGCTGTTATTTTTCCCTTATCTCATGGTCTCAGACTCCTACTGCTGCATCACATTCTGAGCCAAGTTCTGGACATTTCATATTCAGAATATGAATATGGCACTCAAATATAACATAGCAATATGACTGAAATTATACAGTAGATAGATAAGAAACTAAATATAAAACAAAACAAAAAACTGAACAACTTCTCTTAGCAAAAAAATTACTATTTTTATTTTTCAGAATAATAAAAATAACTGAGAATTTCAAATTTTGTCTTCATTTGCCAATGAATTTTCCATACAACAATATGTTTATGAATCTTTCCTTAAGTGCCTGGGCGGAGCATCAGGTATACACATGAAGGAAGTACACATAGGATTAGCCTCGGGAAGGGGAACGTCTAGTGTGGGGTGAGAATAACATGAGAGTACTCATTTGTACATTGTTCATATGAGAGAATAGGCTTGCGCTCATTCGTAAGATGTAAAATGTGAGGCAAAGAGTGTACGCCAAAGGCACATACATGTCCATCACTCGCCTTTGAATTAAGTATTGGGAAAGATGATTGAAATGAACTGCTGGATGTTAACAGGAGGGACCAGTCCCCGGAGAAGGACATCACGCTAGGTAAATAGCGGGTTCTTCCCTTAAGATGTCTTTTCATAGACAACCCTTTATATTTTTGTTCAGGTATTTTCTTAAGTTACAATGTGACCCAAGAAAATGAGGAACACTCAGTTTTACCTAGACTTTCCATGGGAGTGGGAATTGGCAAAGCTACTGGGGAGATGAGAATATTGGATTTAGCATTAAAAAATGCTCCCACAAATATGCAGTTCCGGTACTCATAGCTCTGTTTTGTGACTCCTTCCTTTAGAAAAGATAATGGGAAACAGCCGTAGAAAGTTTGCGAGGCCATGCTTGGAAGCCCGGGGGATCGTCTTTTATTTGTCCTTAAGCAGTATCATATCAGCTACCAGGCTGCCTATTTCAAAACCACACAAAAAAGTAGAATCATTTCCTTTCAGTGCACTTTAGTAACCAGTGTACACAATGCCAGAGATAGAAAAGCTTCCCCCGCCCCACTCAACCAAAGGTTACTTTTCCAAAAGCACTATCAGTGAGCTTTGCCAGCCAACAGAAATATAATTATTTCTCTCTGACTCTTGGTTCATTAATGTACATTAACAAAAGAAGAAATGCATCCAGGAAAACAAATATTAGTTACAGTGTTTTGTATAAGCATAAGCAGAGTCAAGCATCACTAATAAGACATCATGTCTTTTATTAAGTGATAATGTGTTCACTGGCACTCTGTACAGGTTTGGAGAATACAGAAATAAGTATTGTCTTGCACCTTGCTGTTGATGCTGTGAGTTTGTAAAAGTCATTTTATAGCACATAGTATATCATTGTGCTCATACTTTTAATCATATAATTGCACTTTAAAGAAATGTATCTTGAGAAATTGATGTGAAAGATGAATGATTTCTGTGTCTCGATGCTCTATTTCTTTTATAAAAATAAATATTTCCTCATCTATCGATATGAGATATGAGAATCATTACATAAGTTAGATAGTATCCACAAGAGAAAAAAGTTACATAACCCTTAAAACCCCAAAATCTATGGAAATATTTAAAAGTGTGTATAATATATAAAAATCTGAAGCAGTATACCAAGCTGCTTGCACCTTATAACTAATATGCATATAAAATAATTAAAATACTATCCATAGTATTAGAAATAAGTGTTAGTGGCTGGCTTGGCTGGGACTGCTTTCAAGAGATGAAAATGGCAGTCTCCCCACCTCTTTATTATTACCAACTCTAATAACCCCTGCCCTTGCTTAAGATTTGGGAATGTTGTTCTTATAACTTAGCTATTGTTTCTTCACATATTCAAACAACATTAAAATTCCTTTTCATAAAAACAAAAAAGAAGTGTTAGTATGCATTTATTTCATCGGTGTCAGCAGAATTATTTTTAATCAAATGTTAGGTTTACAGAATGGGTTGTACCTCGATTCTTTGCTTCACACACTGGAAGAATTTACGCTGAAGCATGTTTTGTAATCTAAGTGAGTTTTTATGAAGGAGAGGAAAATTTGCTGCTTTAAAGTCTCAAAGGGGTACACACTATTTCAGGAAAGTGTGCCACACCATGTGGAAGCCATGCTGAGGTTCACAACTAGGCACGAACAACCATGTGAACAGGGATACTCACACGTATGGAAATGGGGTTTCCCAGGGACCAAGAGGCCGAGAGCCCAAGCCCTGCGGGGTCAGAGTAGGCCCAGAGGGGGCATTGAGGGGGCATGTCCCACACGCTAGAGGTGCTCCTTTGATCATGCCTCTGAGCGAGGGCAGAGCAAAAGAAACTGGCAGCAGGCCAAGAGGGGGAGCCAAGAGGGCAAGAGAGCAAGTGAACAAGAGCCTAAGAGCCCAGACGCATGTGCACCCCCACCCTCTTACCTGCCACAAGACTAGAGCAAACAAGAGATACTGGATTTCCCACAGCCTGCTTTTAATACCTCTGGCCGGGGAGGCGTGGTTGAAGGTATTGGTTGACCCCATTGGCTGAGTTAGGCCCACCTGTGATATACCTAACATGGGTGTGTCCAAGGTATTGGTTTTACCTGGGTCTAGTCTCTGCATGCTCGGTTCTGGGTTGTGTCACTGATGTCTAATGGGGTACCTGAGTTTTTTCTAACCTCCTCTGTGGGGCAGGCATGAGAAGGACAACTCGCCATTCCTAAATCTAGCTACCTAACAAAAATATATAATGTACATAAAAATAAATAAAATTAAAGAAGTCAGGATGGTGAGACTTTATCTCACAAACTTTAGGGAGGTTATCTGGAGAGGCTGGTCCCTGGAAAAGGGCATCTTGCTTGGTAATCAGAGGGGCAGAGAAAAGGCAGAAAATCTTCAATGAGATGACTTGACACAAAGGCTGCAACACTGATTTTGAAAATAGGAATTTTGAAGATGGCCCAGGACAGGGCAGTACTTCATTCTGTTGTATGCAGGGTTACCGTGCATCAGAACCAACTCGCTTAAAGTTGACAGCACCATTACTGTTCAGGAGTTTAAATAAACAAACAAACAAGGATCTATTTCTTCACACCCACAGGGATGGAAAAAATGATAGAAATCACCAATGTTAGCTTTGCATAGTCAAGTCAAGCAAGTAGGAAAGAGGGGAGTATAGTTTTGTAGGACATCTTTAAGCATCTCTTTGACAATGTCTACTAAATCTTTACCTTTCGATTTTATTCCTTGTGAAAATGAGTTTGTTTATCCAATGACTTGTTTATCCAATGAGAATCTCCTCAGAAGCTTGGTTTGTAACAGTGAATTTGACAACATTTCCTGTGCAGTGACTGGAATACTAGATTTAATGGAAGACTGATATATAGCTATATACATGAAGATAGACACAGATCCCATGTACACACATGTGCACAAACATACACCCGCACACATACAGAGGGTTGGGGAGAAAAAGAGAAACTGAGTGGCATATACTGAGAAAAAGATAAATATCAGAACCATCAGGTTCAGTTTAAAATAATGACAGATGTATTTAGGTTCAAATGTAATACCTCATCTTTTGATGTCTTTTGACAGATTTCAAAGTTGTTTCCATTTATATTTTATACTTTCCATTCTATGGAGGTTTTCTCCAGTCATTGCTATGGCTTGTTTGTTTCTTTGTTTGCTTCCACTTTGTGCTTTGTGACTTTGCGTTTATGAAATTCCATAGAGAGTAACAGCCCAGCAGCATGGCAGAGGAGAACGAGACGGGAAATGAGGAGCTCACAAAAATGAGTACAAGAAGAGAATGCTCTAAAATTGGGGTGATGTTTGCACAAATATTCTTTTTTTAAAATAATTTACTGGGGGCTCTTACAACTCTTATCACAATCCGTACATACATCCATTGTGTCAAGTACATTTGTACATATGTTGCCATCATCATTTTCAAAATATTTCATTCCACTTGAGCCCTTGATACCAGCTCCTCATTTTCTCCCTCCTCAACACTCCCTCCCTCATGAACCCTTGATAATTTATAGTTCGTTTTTTATGTCTTACACTGACCGCTGTCTCCCTTCACCCACTTTCTGTTGCTTGTCCCCCTGGGAGGGGGTTATAGGTAGGTCATTGTGATCTGTTCACTCTTTCTCCCCCCACCTTCCCCTTACACTCCTGGTGTCACTACTCTCATTATTGGTCCTAAGGGGTTTATCTGTCCTGGATTCTGTGTTTCTTGCTCTTTTCTGTACCCATGCACATGCTCTGGTCTAGCCAGATTTGTAAAGTAGAATTGGATTCATGATAGTGGGGGGG
>NW_022103908.1:13350054-13366066 GCF_000313985.2 Echinops telfairi | reverse complement strand
CAGTGCTACACTGCACCCTGACTGGCTCGTCTCTTCCTTGTGACCCTTCTGTAAGGGAATGTCCAATTTTCTACACATGGGCTTTAGGTCTCTACCCTGTGCTCCCCCTCATTCACACTGATATGATTTTTTGTTCTGGGTCTTTGATGTCTGATACCTGATCCCATTGACACCTCATGATCACACAGCCTGGTATGCTTCTTCCATGTGGGTTTTGTTATTTCTCAGCCAGAGGGCCTCTTGTTTACCTTCAAGCCTTTAAGACCCCAGACACTATATCTTTTGACAGACAGGCACCATCAGCTTTTTTCACCACATTTGCTTATGCACCCATTTTGTCTTCAGTGATCATGTCAGGAAGCGAGCATCAGAGAATGCCGGGTTATTAGAACAAAGTGTTCTTGCGTTGAGGGATCACTTGAGTAGAGGCCCACTGTCTGTCTGCTACTTTAATACTTAACATATAAATATATGTATATAGATCTATATCCCTATCATTATATATACATATATTTGCATATGTATATGCCCATATTTAGACTTCTATAAATGTTCTTTGCCTCCTAGTTCTTTCCTCTATTTCCTTTTACCTTCCTCTTGTCCCACTACCATGTTTGGCCTTCATTCAGGTTTCAATAATTCTTCTCTGCTACATTGCCCTTGATCAATCCCACTATGAATCCTATGCCCTTCTTCCCATCGATTTTAGATCACTTGTTCCCTTGTCCATGGGTTTGTTGACAACCCCTTTCTTTCCCCCACCTCCCCGTCTCCTGTGCACCCCCAGAATTGTCAGCCCCACTGTTTTCTCCTCTAGTTAGACATGCAAAGACAATAAGCACAAAAACAAGACAAAGTAAAATAAAAGAAAACAAAAAACTAAAATGAGGACAAAAAAAGAAAAGCTTATAAACAGTTCCAGGTCTGTTTCTTGACTTTTAGGCATATTTTCCAGTTGCGTATAATGGGGTGCCACACCTTGGCCCCAAAATCTATTTTTGGTATTCTCCAGGGAATTCATTACTTTGCTTCCCTTTCTGCTCTGTTGCACGCCCTTAGTGTTTTGCCCTAGTGTGATGGGGTAAGATCTGGCACAATTCTTGCACTGTCCCCAATCTTGTCCCACGTAGCACTATGGGTCAGTGAGGAATGTCAAGTCTGTGTCTCGTGGTGGGCCTGGCCTTTTGGTCCTCTGTGCATTGGCTGCTCTGAGCAGGAATATCATCATCAGGGCTTGGTGGGTCAGGATATGTTCCACTCTCTGTCCTTCCTTCTTCATTTGTTCCTGGGTGCTCTGATCAGAGGTGCTCCTCTCTGAGCTGTAGCTTCAGTGCTCAAAGTACATTCTTCTGGGGGGCAAAGGAGGGTGATGGATAGCTGTCCATGCAGTTGGGATTAGGACCAGCTCCGAAGACCTCATGCCAGTATGTTGTATTCACGTCTTGGTGCCCTGAGTTGCAGTCTGACCTCTTTTCCCCTCTCCTGTGGAGATATAAAAAATATCTCTCCTTGGGTGGGTCAGTGCCCTGTTCCCCCTTTACCCATTTTTTTTTTCCCCCTCTCCTTTTCAGTTGGCTGCCATATGTGTCTCTGCATTGGGTCTGGCCCTTGCAATAGTACCTGGACCTCACCCAAGGAATGTCTGTATACCGTAGCTTTTTTGCTATGTTCCTTTTGCAGTTCTAAGCTTACCTCAGTGGACTCATGTTATACTTGTCCTTTTGTGCTTGGCTTACTTCGCTTAGCATAATTTCCTCTGATTCTTCCCGTGAGGTGATGTACTTCATGCGTTCATCACTGCTTGTTAGCGATGCGTAGTACTCCATTGTATGTATGTACCACCATTTTTTAATCCATTTGTCCGTTGATGAAAATTTGGGTGGTTTCCAACTCCTTGAGATTGTGAGCTGTGCCACAGTGAACATTGGAGCACAGATGTCTGGCCGTGACTTGTTTCTTGCCTCTTCTGGGTATCTGTCCAGTAAGGGGATTGCTCGGTCATATGGTAGATTGATTTCTATCTGTTTTAGATATCGCCAAACAATTTCCGTTTCATCCCTGGTATGAATCCCACTTGGTCATGGTGAATATTTGTTTTATATACTTTTGTATTATATTGGCCAGTATTTTGTTAAGGATTCTTGCATTGATGTTCATTAGGGATATTGGTCTGTAGTTCTCAATTGCTGTGGGTTCCTTGCCTGCTTTAGATATCAGAGTTATACTAGCTTCATAGAAAGAGTTTGGGAGTTTGCCATCTTTTTCTATGTTGTGGAAGAGTTTGTGTAGCATTGGTGTCAGTTCTTCCCTGAATGCTTGGTAGAATTCTTCTGTGAAGCCATCTGGCCCAGGAGATTTTTTTGTTGATAATCTCTTGATAACCTTGTCTATTTCATCTATTGCTATAGGTCTGTTGAGATTCTTGACATACATCTGGGAGATAGTCTAGGGAGGGATTGTTTTTCCAAGTATTTGTCCATGTCTTCCAGGATGTTGAATTCATAGGAATACAGGCCTTTGTAACACTGTTTAATTATCCTTTTGATTTCATTAGAGTCCATTGTAATGTTCCCTGTTTCATCCCTTATCCTTGCTATTGAAATTTGTTCCATTCTTTCTTTGATTAGGCTTGCCAATGGCCTGATGACTCTGCTTATCCTTTCAAACAACCAACTTTTAGCTGCATAGACTTTTTCCATAGTTTCTCTCTCATGAATCTCAGCCCTGACTTTTATTATTTACTTTCTTTTGCTATTTATAGGATTGTTTTGATTCCACTCTAATTTCTGTAAGTTTTGTGTCAACATATCAGTCATAAGTCTCTTCCTTTTTCATATGCGCATGTGTTGCTATTAAACTTCCTCTAATAACTACGTTTGCTGTGTCCCAAAGGTTTTGGTATGTATATTCTCATTCTCATTGGTTTCTAGAAACTTCCTAGTTTAATCTCTGATCTGGATGAGTACCGACTCCTTTTGCAATAGAGAGTTATTCATCCTGCAATTGTTTGCCCTAGCTTACTTAATCATCCTTTTGCTGATTTCCAGCCTTATGACATAGTGGTTGGAGAGAGATGTTTGTTTGATCTCTATGTGCTTAAATTTTTGCAGATTTGACTTGTGTCTCAGCATATTCTCTGTCTTCAAGTATGTGCCATGTGATCTTGAAAAAATGTGAAAATCTTCATTTGGGTGGAGAGCTCTCAAAACTATCAGGTTAATTCGTTTAATTGTAATGTTTAGAACTGTAGCCTCCTTGTTAAGTTTCTTTCCCTGTGATCTATCTTTTTTGAAGAGTTGTTTATTAAAATAACCTATTATAATTGTTGAGCTTTTGATTTCTTTTTTCATCTTTTGGAGTTTTTGATTGACAAAATTTGTGGGTCTCTAATTGGGCACGTACATATTTATTATGCTCACTGGTTCTTGGTCTACTGTTACCTTGAGCATTATGTAGTGCCCTTCCTTATCTCTTGTTATGGCTTGCACCTTGAGATAAATTTTGTCCAAGATTAGGATTGCAACCACTGCTTTTTTTTTGTCATTTGCTTGGTGTATTTTTCTCCAGTCTTTGATTCTCAGCTTATTTTTGTCTATAATCTCGAGATGTGTCTCCTGTAGGTAGCACATCAACAGGCTGTATTTTCTAAGCCTGTCTGCTGGCCTCTGACTTTTAATGCTTGTGTTTATTCCATTGATATTCAGGGTTATTACATCCATCTGTGGACTCTGTGATGTCATCTTGTAACTTTTGTGTTGGGTGTTTTCTTACCTCACTTTCTTATCAGTGTGCTGTGAATGTGTGAGGGGGGTGGGGGGTGATGGCGTTCCTGCCTTCTTTCCACCATTGAGCCAATTCTATCTTGGGGTTGTTTTCTCTTTGTTGACCTCTGGGTGGTATTGTTCTGTGTAATGGTCTCTTATTTGTGCTTAGTGAGAGTGGTTCTTCTGCCATACTAGTCGGCAAGGATCTTTTGTAGGGTGGGTTTCTCTTAATGTATTCTTTAAACTTTTTCTTGTCTGGGAAGACTCTACTTCTCCATCTATCTTAATAGATAATTTTCTGGATAGAGTATTCTTGAATTTGAGTTTTTTTTCCTTCCATTTTTGGAATATGTCACACCCCTCTCTCTGCTTCTTCATTGTGTCCTCTGATAGGTCTGATCATATTCTTATTTGGGTACTTTCATAGGTGAATACTTGTTTTTACCAAGCTGCTATTATGATTTTCTCTTTTTCCTCAAAGTTGGGTAGTTTAGTAATTATATACCTTGATGACTTCTTGGGATTCAGTCTAGCTGGCATTCTTTTGGCCTCCTGAATGGTTGTGGGCCCAGAAGGATGGCGCTGCACTGGATGATCTCTCAGGAAGCCATGGTGGTGTGGCCCTTGGCAACTTGGAGGAGTGGTTCTCAACCTGTGGGTTACAACCCCTTTGGGGGTTGAACGACCCTTTCACAGGAGTCACCTGATTCATAACAGTAACAAAATTACAGTTATGAAATAACAGTGAAAATAATTTTATGGTTGGGGGTCACCATAACATGAGGAACTGGACTAAAGGGTTGTGGCCTTAGGAAGGTTGAGAACCACTGGCTTGGAGCATCTCAGAGGGCAGGTGGATGTGCCTGCTTTGGTGTAGAGCACCGCAGATGATGGGTGAAATTGCTCTAGTTGGCAAGATGATGCGGAGGTCTGGCGGATATTCCTTTAGCAGTGTGGTGCACTGGAGAGGGCTGGTAATAGATGCCTTTGGTTGTGTGAAGCACTGTGGCAGGCAGGAGGAAGTTACCTCAGCCACTTGGAGCACCACAAGTGGTGGTTGGGATTTCCTCCAGCTGCTTAGAGGGTCTTGGAGGTTAGACCCCAGTCATTTGAAGGGGAGATCACTCAGCCATCTGGGGTGTGGCCGGAGGTAGGTGGGATTTCCCCAGCTGCAATGAAAGGCCACAGAGGACCAGCAGGAGCTCCCTCAGCTGGGTGGTTGGAGTTGCCCTAGGGTGAGGGGAGTGGCCTGGATGCCATCAATGGCATATGAAAGGAAAGAGAGGGAAAAAAGAAAGCCTGCTGAGACTGTGGCGGGAGAGGAGAGAGGAAAAAAAGTAAAGAGATAGCTGAGCCCCTATCATCTGACCTTGGGGCTGGCAGGGCTTAAACTCTGCCCGAATATGGTGGCAAACTGTAGTTGTGTGGAAGTAAAGCCCTTGGGTCATCCAAAGCAGCCTGGTGTGGGCCAAGACTGAGGCAGGGCTAAAGCTAAGCACCAGATGGCCTACACAGTGGTAAGCCAAAAGCCTGCAGCCCTTCAAAACCTATTATGATGACCAGATTTAAAGTGGGACACCATTGATGGGGTCGGGTGATGGGGGGCATCTTGATTAAAAATTTGGTCTATATGGACCAAATAGACTGTTCCCTAGCTTGTCATGCATTCTTTCCAAAAATCAGGACTTTTTAAAAAGGCCAAAAATCGGGACTTTCCCACCAAAAGCAGGACGTCTAGTCACTATTTAAGTAGATCTGTGTCTGCTTAATTTTATGCTGCTCCTCCCGTGACCAGAAGAGTGGAGTTTCCCTCTTAGTGGCTCTCCTGCACTGATTTCTGAGGAGTCGCTCAGGTGTGTTTTACTCGGTCACTATCTTGCCGGAAATTGCACAAATATTCTTAATATGATTGAATGATTAAATTATTTGATATGTGAAGAGTATGCCAATGAAATTATCTTTAATATGTCAAACATAGAAAGTTATAATTTATATAACTCATTTTATTTAAAATTTTATTTATTTATTTTTCCGTCCCCGCACCCCCTTATTTAAAATTTTAAAGACAAACTTCCCTGTGCTGATAAATTCTTGATGTTAGACAGTGGGTATATAATGATTAAAAGCAACAATAGGATAATTTTTGAGTGAAAAGATTATATATTTTACTGAAATATATATATATATATTTTTAATATTTCCTTAAATTTTCTCAAGCATAGGATTCTAGGATTTTTTTTGTTTTTGCTTTTCTCAATTGCACAGACCAGGGCATAAGAAATAATTTCACAAATTTCATAGACATCATTTGACCAAACCTCCCACTGATATTTAAAGGGAAGAAAATCTTTGAATATTAAATGTGCTCCATAATTTAGCAAGGGGCAGGTCTAAGATTTAGGTTCAAATAACAACCTTTCTGTTTCTGAGTTTATCCTAATGTATGAGAATAGGTATATTTTTAATCATATATCTATGATGTGAAAGACACTTTGTTACACGTTATGTTACAAGGTAACATCAGACAAAAAGAAAAGAAAAGTTAAGAATATCATGAAGATTAAATTATATTTGGCCTGCTAAAATACCTTTAAGAGTAGAATCTGAGGATTAAATATAACATAGCTATGCAGTTGAGAGAAGTTGTCTTTCAAAATTTATTTTTTCTTAATTCTTTAGTGAAATGACTTCTGTTTTTAATCTGAGACTATAGAAACCCAAAATAATAAATAATTTGTTAGCCTCTAAAAAGCCACTTTTTAGCTATTAGAAGCCAATTGGTTTTTAGTAGCTACCAATGAGTCAACCAACCTCCAATTTAAATATTGAATAGTAGTATTGTGTTATCCTCATGATCAGTTTTGAACATAGGTTTTTCACTCACTGATTTAAAAAAGTAGATTGCAAAGCTTTTCTTCCGAGCTCATGTTAGTTTGAAATTCTATGGAAAGACATTCTTCACTGATATGTTGGTGTGCACAAGGTGCATTCTCCAGGATTCAACTGTGTGTCTCTGACATGAAAGGGGGGATGCATCCACTGAAACACCAGGACTGCTCCAGAAGCTGCACCTGGGCACAGGTATGGAAACTGACAAACCTAATGGAAGAATGAACAGAATGTGTACTTGCTGAGTTCTCTTCTTCCCTCCTTTTTCACTCTCCTCTTTGCTGTTGTCCTGGAATATCATCATAATGGACAAAGCTAGATTATTTATTTCAGATAAAGTCATAATCTGTTAATGCAGAGAAAACAGAGGATCACACTAATTTTATGATATTGCGAAACACCACATTAGCCCTGTCCACATATCTCTTGACTTCTTTTCCCACATGAAAGATATAAAATTGTATCTTATATATGTCATCATTACATCAGAGTCACTGGCTGTTAAAAATGTTTCAGCACAGCAATTTAGGAAGCAATTGTGTCATTTCCCAGTAAACACATCACTGAATAAATCCAGAAACTCACCTTGCCACTTCAAGCCCTATTTCCTACTGTTTAATTGAAATTCACTTAAAGGAACTATTCATTTCACACTGAAATCAGTTTATGTAGGTGGATGCAAATTTCAATTTATAGAAATAGGGAGATAAAGACAAGATTCACTCATATCTTAATCCTGTTATAGGATAGATACTGCCTTCTTTCCCAATATATTTCAATACCTTAGCAGATCTAGGGAAATTAAATTAATCACATAGAGAAAATTTTGATTCCTCTCTTTTTGTCCTATTTCTTTCTCTTCCCAAATCCAATATTAGCAGATAAAATCTGATCTGATTGGAAATAGTTCACACCACAAATTATTCTATAATGAATATCATAAAACATAATCAGATTGGACAATGATATGACAGCATATTTAGAGCCAAGTTTTCCATGGTAAACAAGCAAACAAAAACATACCCTCATATAAAATAACAGTGAACATTTTGCAATATGTGAGTGAGTCTTTTTTCTGCATTTTGCAATTGAACAGTAAAAGATGTCGTGGAAGGAATCTTCTGGGAAGCAACTGACTTCTCTTTTGAGCAAATTTCAGACTTCTGAAAAGAAGGTGCTGCATTCTAGCAGACCAAGAAATCCAGATTTGTAACGAACTCAGCGTTGTTTTCTGTCACACTGAGAAATAAGAATTGCTAATCTGTTCAGAAAAGTGTTTCTGTTATCTTGACAAGAACTGATCTTTTAAGGTAATTCTAAAAGGAAAGCCTTTCTTTCCAAAAATGGTATCAAATAACTGGATCTAGGAAGGAAGATGAATGTAGAGGTTACAAAAATATCCAGATCTTAAGAAAGCACTCATAATACTCAAGTGTACAGAAACGCTATATGCCACCGTATTATAATCATTTTAAATAACATATCATGGGATGAGATAATTCAATCATGTTAAGATGGGTTGAGCAATCACCACCACAATCAACCGGAATATTTTCATCCTTCTTCTCATGGCTGTTGACTCTATTTTCTAGCATTCTCCTCTTCCATGACCCCAGGTACTTTTTAATCCAGTCGTTGTCTTCATTTATTCAAGAAGAAAACCAACAGAAACCTTGATCCGTGTAAACAGTAATGAGAATAGGATGAAAATTCTCCTTGACCATTCATAGACCCCACCAGTCCACAGACTGTTGGCCTCAGTATAGAGATAAATTGCCCTCAGAGAATCAGCTGTGCTGTCTGGTTCGCAGGAGTGCAACCACCAAAATAAGCAAACTATCTGCAGACCAAAACCCATGCCTTTGGGGCTGTTGGAAATTAAATTGTAAAAAAGAGATGCAATTCTAACACAATTTTAACCACAGTTTTCTCAGCTGTAAAATTATGGAGAAGGACGAAATGATCATATATCGTTTTCAAGAATCTAAGAGTCTGCTTGATTTAATACAATAATCTGTGACAAGGGTAAACCAAAATCAAAGCAAATCCAATGCCCTCCAGTCAATGCTAAGTCATAGCGACCCCCTGTGGTTTTGTGAGACTGTAACCGTGTATGGGAGTAGAAAGCCCATGCTGATCACTGCCCAATACATAACCACTATTAATATATATTTGATTTTCATTTATTAAAAAATGGTTTTTCTTTTAGGTCTTCATCTTATCAAGTACTTACTGCCTTTAGAAAGCTTTTATTCTGAATTAGGTGATGTTTTAAAATTAGATAACCAGTTTACAATAAAAATATATATTTTTTGTTTCAAGTCATCTTCTCAATATGCCTTCCCTTGTCCTAATTATTACCTATGTTGCCTTTTAAAATTCCTCCGAATTGAAAGGGACTTGGTAGCCTAGTGACAAACAAGTTTATCTCAAAATCAGCAAACATGAAGACAAACAAGCAAATAATGAAATGTTTCTTTCTTTTGTGATCCTTTAAACTCTGTCCTTGGGTAAATATTGCTTTTAAAATCTTAAGTGTCTAACTACTCTAACAAAGGTGGAAAGTTCAGTTCCAAACTGAAGCACAACTAAGGCTTATAGTCTTGAGGGTCCCATCAAGTTTTTTGAGACTTGTGAGCTTGGTATCTTACTGTTTTAAGTTTTGTTCAACTTTCTCTCTCGTTTTATTCAGGACCTTGTAACCTGATTCTTTTCAGAGCATTTGTTAGGGGAAGCTGCGCACCATCAAACTCTTCTTATCTCAGGACCGTGGAAAGTGATATGGCTTTTTAGTCCATTGGATGTATGTCTTTGGTTTCTATTGGTTGTTTTTCCTTCAAATGTGGAAAACCTAATAATTTCACCTTGTACAGCTCTTTGTGAGCTTTTTTGACCCAAATTGCCACTCCTCAGAGTAGGATGTAGAATATTATCTTTGCCAGCTATGTTCTGCCTATTGAACTTGGGGTGTCCTAGACAATGGTCCCGGTGCCTCCAGGGCCAGTAACTCATGCCCCCAAGGAGTTATGTCTCCAAAATATTCATAGCTTTTTCCCATGTATGCTCTTTCACCCTCATGGATATATTTGTAGGAAATATAAATATACACATATAAATATCTATCTATCTATAGATATAGCGAGATGGCTATCTAATATCTATCTATCTATCATCTATCTATCCAAATCATATCCAAGGGAACACTCCCACTCTCCCTCCCACACCTGTGCAGCCTACTTATCTATCCATGAACATTACCAATGATATTTGCATGCAGATCGCCAGGGCTTTCTTCTGAGTCTTAGTCTCAAGCCAGGCTGAAACCTATTCATGAGTCTACTCCTAGATTAACACTGATGTAGGATTATGTATATAGAGCAATTACCTTTGTTGCCTTTAACTCTTGCAAACCTCCCAGTGTCTTCCCCTACACCCATCATGTTTTGCTAAATTCCTTCTCATTGCATATTGCCTTCCCCTTCATGCAAGTTGTTATGTGTTTCTATCTCTCACCTTCCCACCATTAGTAACCATGAAATAATGTTTATTTAGTGAGAAAACATTTTTAGGTGGTCTATAATAGTGGTCACATGGAATATTTGTCCTGGTGTGATTGACTAATTTCACTCAGCATAATGTTCTTTAGCTTCATCCATGTTATGAGGTGTGTCATAGCTTCATCCTTACTCATTGGTGTTTCATGGTACTCCTTTGTGCATATGTACCTAAATTTCACTATTTTCCCGTTGTAGGACATTTAGGTTATTTTTACCTCTTTGCTAACAGTAGTGTGGTGAACATGGATGTACAAATATCTGGAAGTTTCATGGTTATTATTTCTCTAGGACAAGTAAGTGGATTGCTGGTCATATGGTATTTCTAGCCCAGATTTTTTTCAGGAAGCCCCACACTGCTTTCCATGGTTGTCGAGCTATTTCCCAGTCCCCTCAGCAGTGCAAACGGGATCCAGTCTTTCTACACCTGCTGGTGTGAGGGGTTGTCTCACATTGTCATTTAGATTAGCATCTCTAGAATGGCTAATGACTGGCAGCATTGCTTCATATGTTTATTGCTTGTCTGAATGTGTTTACTGGTGGAGATTCTGTTCATGTGTTCCCATTTTTACATGGAATTATTTGCTTTTACCTGGTTAAAATTTTCTATAAATTTTAGAGCTTAGTTCCTCATCCCATATATCATTGGGATCCCCCCCCTTTTAACATAGGTAGTTTTTTTCTTTTCGTAAAATATTTTGATGTGTGCAAACGTCTAATTTTTACGAGGTTCTAGTCATCTAGTTTTCCTCAGTTGAGTGTTTTTCTTTCTACTTGATAGTGTGTTTATGTCACATATTAGGGACCTTACATTTTCCCTATTTTTTTCATTGATACTTTTCACTCCTTCAGTATGATATTCAAGTCTTTGACTCTTGATCTCATTTTTGTAGGTAATGTGAGATATGTGTCCTGTATCATTCTTTTGTTAAGAGTTAGTGGGTTTTGCCAGCATCAATTGTGTTTGACTTTGATCCTTTGTCAAAAAATGAGCTGTTTGTAAGTGGGTGGATCTGTTTCTTGATTCTACGTTTTGTCCCATTGCTGTCTGCATCTATCATCGGTTGGGATGTTTCATTTTACCAGTACTTAGTTGTTTTACTACTGTGATTGCATAGTAGGTTTTGAGATTGGAAAGTGTGAGTCCTCCTACTGGGTTGTCCTTTTTTGGTAGTAGTTGTAGTTTTTGTTTGTTTGTCCTTGTCTTGTTTTGTTTACCTCCACCATATAAAGTTGAAGATTAGTTTTTCCAACTTTAAAAATTGATGTTGGAATCGGGATTAGAATTCCATTATTCTGGAGCTTGCTTTAGGTATTATTGGCATTTTCAAGATATTAAGTTTTGGTATCCATGAGAATAATGTAGTCTTCCATCTGTGTAGCTCTGTTCACATAGTCAATTACTTGTTGGACTATTAATTACCAATTAGCCATCTGAAACCACGAGTCCCTCTTAGAGAATAAAGAGTTATAGAGTCAGACCCAGAGGAACAGTGATACCCCATCCTATGGATTGTAATGAGTCAGATTTTGCTCTATAGCAGTGAGGGTTTTTTGTTTTGTTTTTTTGTTTTTCCAAACCATTTTATTGAGAGTTAAATCGAATATCATATCATTCCATAGTTCTTTAACATCAAGCAATATTGTACAATTGCTACCACAATCAATTTCAAAACATGCTTTTCATTCTTGAATTCCTTGACATCAGCTCCCTTTTACCCTTCCTTCCCCCTCCATTGTCCCCTCAGAACCCCTGTTCTACCTGCTGTCCCTATAGGTTCATCAGTCCTGGGTTTCATATACTGGGAAACTGGAAAACATTAAGCAAAAATTCAAGAGGGTGACCACCAATGACATAACACCTCTGAGATTAACCCCAAGATGAACAACGAAATATCAATAATGTTGAAAACCAGATCAGGCCTTACATGCATCAGAGGGAGAATCAACTGACAAGGTTTTAACCATTCAAGTTAAGTTTCTCATTTTGATCTTCTATATTCATGTTTTAAATGCATTCTTAGTTATAAAAAAAAACCTTTTAGGGTTAATATTGTAGTCTTCTGTCATTTTCTTTGTATATAACTTTTGTTTTTTTTCTGGTACATTTATGCTTCAGTGTTTTATCTTTAAGATGACTATATCAATGGTATTGTACCCTTGATTTCCTTTCCAGAGCTTTGTTGTTAGCATAAAGAAATCTAAATGTTTTTATATACTGCACTTGCACCCTCATACTTCCCTGAATATTTCAATTAATTTCAACAACTTCCTTCCTGAATCTGGGATTTTTGATGTATAAATTCAAAGGTAAGATGACTAGAGGGAATGTTAAGACTTCTGGGGCTCAATAGGGAACAGAGGTTTTAGGATACACATCTGGGTAAAGCATGGCTTAACATGTCAATCATCAAATGTGTGGTATTTGATTAAGATATAAAAAGCACACATATTAAAGGATTTACAATATCTGTCTACGCAGACTCTTTTATTATTTGAGACTTTAAATGGTCTTACTGTTAAACATATTCAATCATCATTAGGAAAACGAATTCAACAAGCAATTTGTTGAGTTTCTGTAAGAATACTACATGGGAGAATACTACCTTGACAAATCTTGATAAAGAAAGAAGGACATTGTATGACTTGCTCTAGAACAGAGTGACCTTAGAAGTAGAGAGATTTGACATACTTTACATGGATCTGTGGGCAGAACAAGTCAAGGATCTTTGAGGAGCCCTAGTGAGAAAGCTGGGAACCCCTGGGTGGTATAAATGGGATAGACTATCGATCATCTACACTGGGGTGTTTTGGAAAGAAAGCCTCAGGATCATCTTCTGAGATCACAGCTATTGCTACAAACTGACACTTGAGGCATGTGGTAGTTAGATAATTGTGAATTTGAGAGAATTATGAATGAAGGAGTGGAGTCTAGCATGTCAATGGGATCATAGCCAATGTGGTTTCTGTGTGGGCATGGACTTCTCCTGAGAATTCTGGGAAATCTGGTATTTCCTCCTTGGAGATGGGAGACTCTCTGCTCACACCCTGGGAGATATAGCAGCTGACAAGACACATGGACCCACCATGATGCAGAGACCCCTGCCAGCACTGAGATGCTTCCAGTGACACTGGATCCACAAGAGTTTCTATCCACTGGCCTGTGATCTTCTACATTCAGCGTCATTGCATGTATTTCGTGAGTCTGAAGAGGACTTTATAGATTGATATCAGACTTATGGGCTAATGTCAGACTTATGGACTTCATCTGGAGTGGACTGGGCTGTTTTCTCAATGTTCAATTGCTCTTGTATATAAATCTCTGTCTTGTACACATATATGTGTCCCTGGATTTGTTTTCTGTAGTTTACCCAGACTAACACAACACACATGTGGTTTCCATGAATCAAAATCAACTCATCATATTTTTTAAATCTTGTAATTTTTTGGGGGGGTGGGTTTTCAAAAAAAGCTGTTTACTGAATTAATTTAATCCTCAAATTGTTCATCTGCAAAACCAAATTTTTTAATTAGCTGATATTCTTTTCTTCCTGAAATGCATTTTCAAGTGCCAGCAAGTACTTTATTCCCCCCTTGTTCTTAGTGTTGTTTAACACAGTACCAGAAAACTGTGCTTAGTTTCCATCTTTCCTGCTACCAGATAGAGTTGGTTTATTCCCACTAACTGCTAGTCTACAGAAATCCCCAGAGGTAAAATCGGGTGAAGAAGTGGGGAAGTGATTCCAAGATTGCATTACAGATCTACTGTGATTGCATGACTCTGGCACACAGCTGACTCATATCACCAATTAACAGGAAAGATCTTCCTATACAAATAAGCTGATGAGGGAGTATTTATAATAAAAAAATAGAGTAGAAATATTAGCCAGACCTATCCCATCTTAATATTCCATGTATTATTACCCCATGAAAAAATTAAGAATATAAAAGTAACAAAAGTTCTATTTTCAGACATGGGGAGAAAAAAATAAAGAGAAAAATAGTAAGTCGTTTTCAAAGGAAGTGTGGTAATACTTTCTAGTGTCTAAAACATTTTCATCACTTCATTCTGTGACAAACTTTGAATTTTGCTTTTTTTTTAAAAACTTTGATTTTAGCTTTTTTAAAAAACCTTTGTTTTTAGCTGAGCTTCAAAACTAACAATAGCCTATAAAGGCCAGAAGATATTCCAAAGTGTGACCAATGAAGAGAGATTTCCTCAGAGTAGAGTCAACCGTATGGCATGGGTGGAATTAAGTTCATGGTTCCTTCATTGGCTCATGCAACCTGTCCTGTCTCAAAATGAGAAGAAATAGCGACAAAACTTCTATTAATAATTGAATCTAGGAAATTGGAAGTCATGAAAAATGAAATAGGGTGGATAAAAATCAATATCCTAGGCATTAGTGAGCTAATATAGACTGACATTGGCCATTTTGAGTCAGATAATCAGGCTTTACTATACCATAAATGACAAATGTTGTATTCATTGTTACAAAGAATATTTTAATATCTTTCTTGAAATACATGGTGAACCCTGGTGGTACAGTGGGTTATGCATTGGACTACTATCTTCAAGTGAGCAATTCAACACCACCAACTGCTCCTTGGGGGGAAAATGAGGCTGTCTATTCCCATAAAGAATTATAGACTTGAAACCCATGAAGGCAGTGCTATTAATAGAGGTTCCCTATAGTCAGAAATGACTCCCCTTAGAGAGAGATTTTGTTGTTGTTGTTTGTTTTTTGAGTTTTGAAGTACAGTGTTATCTGTGGTGGGATAATATCCACACCCACACAAGGAAATCCAGTCAATACAACCATTGTTCAAATTTACCCACCACCCACTATGGCTTTCACTGCAATTGTGTCAATTCTGGCACATAGTGGCTCTTTAAGGTAGTTTAGAATTCCCCTGTGATTTTCCAAGACTAGAAATCTATACAAGAATAGAAAATCTCATGTTTCTAATGTTAAGTGGCTGGTAGTTTTGAATTGTGGTTAGCAGCTCAATGTATTACCCACTATGCCAAAATCAACCACTAGTCAGTTTGTCATACTGTGATGACTTGTATGTTGCTGTGATGTTAGAAGCTATGGAACTGATATTTCAAATACCAACAGGGTTACCCGAGTGAGCAGGTTTTATCAGAGCTTCCATAGTAACAACAGACTATGAATAAGCCATTGACTGTCCATGTCATTAGAATTAGTCATTGAAAGCATTGGAGATAGCAGCAGAATATTGTCAGATGCCCAGCATTGTCAGAGAGAATGCCAGAAGATGAGCCCCTCCAGTCAGAAGGAAGTCAAAATATCCCTGCGGAAAGAGCTGCCTTCTTAAAGCAGAGTCAACCTAATAGCATGGACGAAGCAATGCCTTCACGACCTTCATTTGCTGATGGGGCACTACTCAAAATGAGAAGAAACAACGTCAAACATCTGTCACCTATTGGAATTTAGAAGATATGAAATGTAAATCTAGGAATATTAGATATTGTCAAAAATAAAACAGAATGGTACAGATTGATAGCCTAGGCTTTAGTGGGCTAAAGTGGACTGGTATTGATCATACATAGCCTTTCATTTTGTTCCCCGCCCCCCCATGGATAAAAAAGGTTGGATAAGGGCTTGAAGGAACGTGAGCAAATTGCTTTTATTTTCTAGAAGCTAAGTTTCCTAATTTCTTAAAATGAATTCCTTGTTTCTCCCTTGATATTACATCTTATGAGTCAATAAAATTTTTCAAGCTTCCAAATAAAAAATCCTATAGTTTACTATCCTGGAAATGCTAAATTTGAGATGA
>NW_022103908.1:13346698-13348630 GCF_000313985.2 Echinops telfairi | reverse complement strand
ATGTATGAATTGTGATAAGAGTTGTATGAGCTCCCAATGAAATGACGTAAAAAAAACCCAACAAACCAAAAACAAAGAAAAAGATGAAGATCCTGAAGGAATTAAAAACAGCAGATTAAACATATTTCTATCAGTGTGCTTTTGAAGAAAAAGCACTAAAAACCAGTGTCTTCTGAATTACAAGTGGTTCAATCATGACAGACTGGTCAAGTGCCAAGTTCAGGGCAATCATTTTTGGGGGGATGGCTGAGGCATTTTGGTTGTTGACTTTCTGGAGCACAAAAGAAAACTAGCACATAGTGATGATAATTCTTTGAGAAATCTAGCCACAACTTTTGCAAAAATGAAAAATAATAACTTTCTGGGAAAACTTCACCAGTCAGTCTGTCTCCAACATCACAATGCTCCTGTCTATTTAGTTCCTTAAACAAGGATACTTTTGTGAAGGTTTTGATGAGAAATTATTAGTCATCCACCTTAGAGTTCGGATTTGGCTTTTTCTGAGTTTGATTATTTTGTTAATTAATAAAAATAACTTTAAAGGATACCCATTTTACTTCGATTAATGATATTTAAACTGCATTGGCATGCTATATTCTCAGTGTGCTCTGTTCTTTGAGAAAGGGTGAAATAGCCTTGTTTACAAAAGTTTCCTGGCCTCGATGGAGCTCTTGTTGGGAAGCAAAGTTGGTAGTTCGGGGTTTTTTTTGTTTTTTTTTAATTTCATTTTTCAACTCTTTTGAAGTCCCCTTATTAATTAACACATTAAATTTCTTATCATGTATTACATTTTTAACAATAATAAAGATTCCTTAAAACTCAAATTGGGAAGCATCTGACACTATTTGTAGAAATTGTCTGATTAATAAACTTCCATTCTCTTTGTTACATGTTCAAGCAGATGACATGTTTTTCAAATCAGCCTTGTTTCAGATCATTGGAAACCTTAGTACGAACTCACCGCTTGTTGGTCATCCACTTTAAAGAAAATCAAATTTAGCACATTTTAGTGTAATTCTGCTAGATATACTATGAACAGATCCTAACAATACAGCTAAAACTTCCCAATTTTTCAGTTTCAGTAAAACCTGTCCCTGGACTTTGAGGTTAGAGTTTTTATTGACCGTATTTTTTATCCAATCTATCCTGGAAGGTGTGAAACCAGAGTGCTCTTTGGACCAAGGATGGCAAGGTTTAATCTTACATACTTTGGACAGATTGTAAGGAAAGAGCAGTCCCCAGAGAAGGACATTATGCTTGGCAAAAAGGAGGGGCAGTGAGGAAGAGGAAGGCTCTGAACAAGATGGGCTGACCTTGTCTCTGGACCAAGGGGCTCAGGGACAGGAATGATTGTAAGGAGAGTGCAGGGCTTGACAGTGTTTTGTTCTATTGTGCATAGGCTTACTAAGGGTCATAGCCTACTTTGTAGCACCTAACCACAACCTATTATTTCTTCCATTGAAATCTAGACAGTACTACCTTTGTCAACAGCATCACGATCTCCCCCCTAACAGTTATGCCCCACCTCTCTAAGGAGGTAATGTGGTCACAAATGGAAAATGTGGTTTACTAAGTTAAATATCAAACAAAGCTATGTGAAATTATCCCAAGCATATTACATGGTATCTCTTTTCCCTCATACAATAATAAATGATAGAGGATACTATGGTGGTGAGCTTTCATGTCAACTTGATGGTACTTGTGTGGAAGTAGGGGGGTTGGAGTCCAACCTGTCAATCAAGGGAAAGCCTGATGATGTCTCTTTGGGGCTGTGGGATTTTTATGAGAGACACAATGAAAATCTTCTCTCAGTCTTTCCCTCTGCCTTCTTCCTTATTTGCATTTGATGTCAGCCTCCAGTGGTGGCCCAAGTGCCCTGCCACCTCCCTGCCACCCTTGCATCTGCATCACTCTGCATCCACTAGCCTGTGA
>NW_022103908.1:13343588-13345471 GCF_000313985.2 Echinops telfairi | reverse complement strand
TCTCTGAACTGTTGATCAAAATCATGTGTGCTAAGTGTTGAATCATTTTATTTTCTAATACCTATGGGATGAGGGGTCGGCTCAAACTTAGTTTTGTTATTACCCACATTTAGATCCCTTTTCACAATTGGCTTGACTTTTTGTTGAGTCACACTTGGGCTGGAGGACCCTCAGAGAAATATCCATAATTTATTACTGTTGCTATTTTTGGACATTCATCCAAATAGCAATAGGGTATAAAATAAATAAGAATGTCATATTAATTAACTTCCCAGAAAACAAATTAAATAACCAATGAGAAATATGAATGTGACTTCTAGCTAAACTGCTAAGGTATACCTCACTTTTGTAACCAATTGTTGTATTGACAAAGATCAATTATGCTGAAGCCACAAAGTGACTCCCACACTTTAGCGAATTAACACCACAGATATTTGGATTACTTGTTAGGGTGCTATCTATGAGGTCATCAGTTTAAAATCATCACCAGATCTGAGGAGATTAAGATGAAACATTTTACTCATCAAGATTTACAGACTTGGAAACCCACAGGGGCCGCTTTTATGCTGTCCCATGCGATTGCGATGAGTGAAAATCAAGTAGATTACATTTGTTCTTCTGCATCCTAGTCTTTGCATGCTGGCCTCTGAATGTAGGTGACCTGTTCCTACCACAGTCTCTGAGGTCATGGAGGACAGTCTGCCAGTATGTGTGCCCGTATTTTATATCCAATCTATCCTGGAAGGTGTGAAACCAGAGTGCTCTTTGGACCAAGGATGGCAAGGTTTCATCTTACATACTTTGGACAGATTGTAAGGAAAGAGCAGTCCCCAGAGAAGGACATTATGCTTGGCAAAAAGGAGGGGCAGTGAGGAAGAGGAAGGCTCTGAACAAGATGGGCTGACCTTGTCTCTGGACCAAGGGGCTCAGGGACAGGAATGATTGTAAGGAGAGTGCAGGGCTTGACAGTGTTTTGTTCTATTGTGCATAGGCTTACTAAGGGTCATAGCCTACTTTGTAGCACCTAACCACAACCTATTATTTCTTCCATTGAAATCTAGACAGTACTACCTTTGTCAACAGCATCACGATCTCCCCCCTAACAGTTATGCCCCACCTCTCTAAGGAGGTAATGTGGTCACAAATGGAAAATGTGGTTTACTAAGTTAAATATCAAACAAAGCTATGTGAAATTATCCCAAGCATATTACATGGTATCTCTTTTCCCTCATACAATAATAAATGATAGAGGATACTATGGTGGTGAGCTTTCATGTCAACTTGATGGTACTTGTGTGGAAGTAGGGGGGTTGGAGTCCAACCTGTCAATCAAGGGAAAGCCTGATGATGTCTCTTTGGGGCTGTGGGATTTTTATGAGAGACACAATGAAAATCTTCTCTCAGTCTTTCCCTCTGCCTTCTTCCTTATTTGCATTTGATGTCAGCCTCCAGTGGTGGCCCAAGTGCCCTGCCACCTCCCTGCCACCCTTGCATCTGCATCACTCTGCATCCACTAGCCTGTGACCTCCCAACTCCTGCCTAATCTTTCTGTTTCATCAACCTCAAGAGGACTTTGGCTGGTGTTGGTCCCTGAACTGGAGTGGGGCTGGACTAGGACACCTATTTGATATAAAATTACTTCTTCATGTAAAGTTCGTTCTTCTACATACATGGCTGTCACTGATTGTTTGGCTAGACAACCCAGACTAGTACAGATGCTACAATGAATGCCTTATAAGTCTTTCTTAAGGTTAAAAAGACCTCTGTTTTTCCTTTGCGGATATAAATCACTCTGAATTTTAAACATTCCAAAAATCTCTTGGGCATTTTTATTTAATATTTTTTCTGCCTTCCCACAGATTCTATGAATATATTATATATAT
>NW_022103908.1:13339660-13340751 GCF_000313985.2 Echinops telfairi | reverse complement strand
TCATTGCTAAAGATGTTTTCCCCATTGGTGGTCTCTCTTATTACTCTCTTGGTGAATTATTTTGATGTACGCAGGTGTCTTATCTTCAGCATGTCCCACTTGTCTATTTGTGACTCCTCTATGTTTGTATCCATTCCTATTTCTGATAGCCTATGTATTCCCTGTGCCAAGGTTCTCAGGTTTGTCCCTATTCCCTCATTTATGGCCCTAATTGTTTGGGGTTTTATCTCGAGATATGTGATCCACCTTGAGTTTATTCTTGTGCATGGAGTGACGTAAAGGTCTTGCTTCAATTTTTTTACAGGTAGATATCCATTTTTTCCAGCACCATTTATTGAAGATGGCATCTGCTTCCCATGTAATATTTTTGGGCCTTTATCAAAGATCAGTTGCCTGTATGCTGATGTTTTTATTTCTGTGTCTTCAGCTCTTTTCCATTGGTCTGAGTATCTGTCATTGTGCCAGTACCACATTGTTTTGACTACTGTGGACATATAGTACGTGCTAAAGTCAGGTAGGGCAAGCCCTCCCACTTTGTCCTTCTTCTTGAGGAGTTCTCTGCTAATTCTGGACTTCTTCCCCCCTCCATATGAAGTTGGTAATCTGTTTTTCCAATTCTCTGAAGAAGGACGGTGGTATTCGTATTGGGATCACATTGAACCTATATAGTGCCTTGGGCAGAACTGACATCTTTTCTATATTGAGTCTGCCAATCCACTAGCATGGGATATTCTTCCATTGGTTGAAGTCACTCTTGATTTCTTGAAGTACTGTTTTATAATTTTCCTCATACAGATCTTTCGTTTTTTTAGTCAGGTATATCCCTAGGTATTTCAATTTGTGCTTGGCTATTGTAAAGGGTCAGAAGTTTTTATTATGTTTTGAGACTGACCAATGTTGTTTATAGACTTTGTTCTCACATTGCATTTATTTTTTTTCTTTTAGAAAATTAATTACTCAAGCTTTTTGCATACAGCATTGTCATCTTCTAATAACTCACTAATCAATCAACTGAATAAAATACTTGACACATTAAAGACACTTAGTCCACCCTAAGATATATTTAAAATTTTGCAGAATCTCACTTAAAA
>NW_022103908.1:13329952-13339136 GCF_000313985.2 Echinops telfairi | reverse complement strand
TTAAGTGGTAGCTTATGATTGAGAACCAATTGTCTTGAAGGAAAAATCTAATCTGCACTAGAAGGTATTAGTGAGAAATAATACTCCAGGACGTGATTGGATCCCAATTGAAATGTTTCCACAAACAGATGAAGTCTTGGTGGAAGCATTGATTCATCTATGCTAACATTTGGAAGACAGCTGCCTGGCCAGCTCACTGGAAGAGAGCCATAGTCTTGCCCAAAGAAAGGTGACCCAAAGGAATGTATAAAATATAGAATAAAGCCATTATTATCCCATACTCGTAAAGTTTTGCTGCACAGAAATTTAAAGTGATAGCATATGTACATAGATAGAGAATTGAAGACATTAAAGTTGGATTCAGAAGATGTAGCACAAGAGATGTCACTGTTAATATCAGATGGCTCTTGGCTGAAAACACAGAATGCAGGAAAGATGTTTTCTTGTACTTTATTGACTATGCAAAGGCATTTAACTTAGTGGATTATAAGAAACTAGGAATAATCTCGAAAATAATGCAAATTCCAGACCATGTCCTTGTGTTCAGAACCTGTACACAGACCAAAAGGGAGTCACTTGAACAGAGTAATCTTGCTTAGTTTAAAATCAGGAAATATGGATGTCAAGGCTGTATTTTTTCACCATAATTTTTCCATTTTTATGCTGAGCAAATATTCTGAGTAAAACTATAAGAAAAATAAGAAGGCTTATTAACAATCTTTGCAATGCTGTTGGCACTAACCAGCTTGCTGAAAATAAGAAAGATTTCAATTACTTGCTGATCAACATCAAAGACTGCAGGCTTCCTCATGGATTGCAACTCCAGGTTAAGAAAAGAAACATCCTTCAGTGCGGACAAATAGAAAACATCATGATCAATAAAGGGGGAAAACACTGAAGTTGTCAATAATTTCGTTCTGCTTGGATCCACAATAAATACTCATGGATGCAACAGGCAATAAATAACGTGTTGAAGAGTAAGAATAGTACTTTTGGACTGAAGCATGATATTGGTACCTCATAGACATGTGAAAGTTAGTCAATGAATAAAAAAATCCAAAGAAGAGTCATGGTTTTCAATTGTGGTATTGACGAAGAATAGCAAACAAAATAATGTGGGCTGCCAGGAAAACAACCAAATCAATCTCGAAAGAAGTACAGCCAAAATGCTCTTTGGAAGCAAAGATGGTGAGACTGTTTCACATAGTTTGGGCATGTTTTCAGGAAAGCTCTGTCCCTGGAAAAGGGCATCTTGCTTGGTAAAATTTAGGGGCAGCAAAAACAGGAAGATCCTCAAGGATGTAAATTGACACCATGGCTACAATCGCCTCAAACATAACAATTATTAGGATAAATGTTAATGAAGTCTATAAGTGTGCATGGGGTGGCTACTAGATAAAGCCACTAGAAGAAGCCAAACATATGTCAGAACCAACTGAAATATACCTAACAAAACTTAGAAAAATACTTGGTGTATAGAACGTACTCAATGAATATTTTTGAATGATTTAAGAAATTCATTCTGTGCATCACAAATTAGCATAAAATTAAGGTTTATTGTATGTTTCTAGCAAAATAGAGTCATTTATAATGATCTCTATTGTAAACACACCTTTTAAGATTGGAAAGTCTAATGTTTTATAGTAAAGACAGTGAAAATAAAGACCACGCAAGTATGATGGATTGCATAGATAAGTATAATATAATAAATATAGAAAAATGTAGGGAAAAAATACTAGATGTGGATTGTCCAGAATCCTCTAAAGTTCTTTATGTGGTAAAGAGTTTCTTATATAGTGGGTCTTGACCTGAAGTACTAATTTCTTATTTCTTACCCTGTATAAATGCTACAAAATGAATTCAGTAGAACAGTGTTTTATTTACACCAACTGGCACAGAGGAGCTCATTTCTCTGGCTGCCGTACTGCCGTACATTTCTCCTACTGCCACAATACATCTTATCGTTCTACAGGGACTCGTTTGTCTTGTGCTCTTCCTTATTTATGCCAGTATGCTTTCAAATGGATGTCTACCTGGTTAGAGGCTTATTTTGAGGATGACACATTTCTCATTTTTTGCTGAGTAGTGCGTGAGAAGGATAAATATAGTCCTGCATTTGAGATTAATATAGTCACATGCCAAAAACTAGCTACAGGTGCAACTCAGCTTTTCAGTGATCACTTATCATGAAACTTGGACACCATAATATTCACATAAATATTTCCAAGCAACATAATATCCATGGGAGCTCATGAATTTTAAATTTATTCAGCTATTTCCTTTAAGGAATTGAGATTTTATATTTATCTCCCGGGCTCTTCATAATCATGTTTCATAGTTGACAGAGTACTTACTATGTTGCTCTATTAGCCCACTGATTTTCACTTTTTCCCAGGGCAACTAAGGAAACTGGTTAAAATACAGTCAGCCTTATATTCTGTAGTAGATTTTCCATGGGTAAAAGTAAATTTATTGGAAAGTTCTCAACCATTCACATTAAACTAGGCTTGTTTTCTTTTCAAGAAAGAAATGGGAAAAAGATCATTGCTGGAAATTAGTTCATAAAAAAGAGGTTACATGAAACCCTGGATTGATGAACTTATGGGGACAGCAAGTAGAATAAGGGTTTCTTGTGGGGGGCAGGGGTGATCATGGTGGTAGTGGGGGTGAGGGGGCAGGTAAAAGAGAGCTGATATCAAGGAGTTCAGTTATGAAAATAATGCTTTGAAAACTAATGTGGTAGCAATTGTACCATACTGCTTGGTGCGATTGAACTGTGGAATGATATGGTATCTGTATTAACTCCCAATAAAACGGTTTTGAAAAAAATTGCCTAATAAATGGAATTTCATTCATATGCAAAAGATATAGAGATATAGATATGGATCTAATTCAACAAATAGCTTCTAAAATTTACAGATTTTATAGCATTAATACATAAACTATAGTCTATGTTACAGAAAATAAAATCTAAGTCTCTTCATGACATACAATCGGTTCCATAACCTGAGTTACCTACTTTGCAGCTTAGATGCTAATGTGCTGTCAATGGCCCCCATCCCACACAATGATGTTACTGTAGTATTTTTGTAGCTTCTTAAGTAGTCTGTGATCTTTTAGTATTCTTTTGACCTAATACTGCTCTTTGATTAGCATGCCTTTCTTTTATCTTCAATCTGGTAAATACCTTTTTGACTTTCAGGGCTTTGAACAAATATTATCTCTTCTGGGAAATGTCATTCCCTATCCAAATTTAGTAGGGACCTTCCTCTGTCCTCAATTACCATCAAACATATACATGTTTTTATAATGATATTTTACATAGCATATAATAATTTGTTGGCATAAGACCCTCCTCTTTCACCCCAAACATACCCTTTAACCCTTTAACATTGAAGACAATGTTTTAGTTATCCAAATTTCCAGGTTGCTGCATTATGTGTTGCTTAAGTTTTGATAATGTTGGAGGCTCTGCTAGCAGTGTTTCACTATGTTAGCAGGATCACACGTGGTGAACAGGTTGCAGCAGAGCTTCCAAGTGAAGAACAGTCTAGAAAACAGGAATAGACTATCCACTTCTCAGGAATTTAGTCACTGACAGTTTTATAATTATCAACGGAACATTGACTGATACAATGATAGAAGATTAGCCCCTCTGGCTGGACGGAACTCAAAATGCAACCTGGGGAGAGCGGCCTCCTCACAGTAGAATTGAATTTAATGATATGAAGGAAGCAGCATTTTCAGGACCTTCAATTACTGATGGGGCACAATTCAAAATGAGACTAGCTAAAAATGGCCATTAATAATTCCAATGTGGAATGTACAAAGTATGAGACTAGACAAATTGGAAGTCATCAAAAATTAAATAGAACACATAAAGATTGATATCCTAGGCATTAATAAATTGAAATGGACTGGATGCGGCTATTTTGAAGAGGATAATCCTGTGGTCTTCTATGCCGTGGCATTTACACAAGTTTATGCCGTCTTGATAAAAGAATTAAGGGGTGGAATCTAGCCTGTCATTGGGTAACTTCCTGATTGATCATGCCCTTGTGGGCATGACCTTCTCATGAAGATTTGAGGACCTTCCTTTTCCTCACTGGATCCAGGACCAATTTTCACTCTATTTCACCTTCCTGTGACAACCCACGTGGAGCCACACTGATAAGAGCCCTGGAGATGTGTTCACTGCCACTGAATCCACAGGACTTTCCACCCACTGATCCGTGATCTTCCTGCATTCAGCATCATTGCATGTGCTGCATGAGTTTGAAGAGGAATTCATGGGCTAATATCATATTTATGGGCTAATATCAAACATGGATTTGATCTGGAGTGGGCTGGGATGTTTTATTGATACATAATTACTTCTTGAGATAAAATTCTCTCTTACACATATGTCTCTCGATTTGTTTCAGTACCCAGACTAACACATATGCCAATAATAAGAAATTCAAGAACACTGGCGTTGCATGTGTAATCAAAAAAGAATATTTCAAGATTTACCTTGATGTACAATGTTGTATGTGAGAGGATAATAATGCCTTGAAGAAAAATACAGTTAAGGCAACTAATTTTCAAATTTGAAAACAACCACTAAAGTTAGTAATGCATTAATTTTAGAATTCTTCCAACTTCTTCATTTTAAAATTGATGAAGAATACAATCAAGATACATGTATGATTATTGGTGATTGGAATGTGAAATCTGAGAACAAAGAGGTGGGATCCATAGTTGGAAAATATGGCCTTGGTGACAGAAATGAAACTGAGATCACATGATAGAAGTTTACAGAATGAAGACTTCTTCAGGACAAGTAACAACATACATGTGAACTTTTAAACAACACACATGTGAACTTCATCAGACAGAGGACACAGAAATCAAGTAGACTATGTCTGTGGGAAGAGATGACGGAGATGCTCAATATCATCAGCTAGAACAAAGCCAGGTAAGGATTGTGGAATGCAGCAGCAGCTGCTCAAATACAAGCTCCGGTTAAAATTGAAGCAAATTAATACCAGTCTTAAAAAATAAACACACAAAAAAACCTTATTTCCATCAAGTTACTTCTGATTCATAACTACTTTATGGGAGAGTATAGAACTCTCCCTTTCAGTTTCTGAGATTTCTAAAACTCTTTAAGGGAGAGACAGGCTTATCTTTCTCCTGCAAAGCAAATAGTTGGTTGGAACTGCTCCAAATGAGAGCCAGAAAACAGCCTTGAGTATACCCCATCTGAAATTAGAAATCTCTCTAAAGCAGATTTGATGTATTGAAGCCTAATGATCGCAGATCAGAGGAGTTATGAAAGGGCATAAATAAATATTATATTTAGAAGATAGAAAAGAAAGAAAAGACCAAAGTGGATGTCAGAAGGGACTCTAAAGCGAGCTATTGAATATAGAGGAGTTGAAGTGAATGGGAGAAATGATGATGTAAAAGAGCTAAATAGCAGGAGACTAATCCACCCAAGGGGGCGGGGAGTGTTTATATCTCCACAGGAGAAGCAGAGAGGGACCAGACTTCCACCCATTGCCAATATGTGAGCACAACATACTGGCATGTAGCAGGGAACCAATAGAAAAGTCTGTGAGCCAGCCCCAATCCCAACTATGTGGACCACCCCCTTCTTTCCCCCCTCCCCCAAAGAATGCACTTCAGAGGACAGCACTGAAGCCACAGCTTGCGGAGAGGGGCACATGTAATCAGAGCTCACAGGAGAAACAAAGAGGGAAGAAGATTGAGTAGAACACAACCTGGCCACCAAGCCCCAAGGATTATATTCCTGCCCAGAGCAGACAATGTACAAAGAGGACCATAGGGCCAGCCCCGCCACAAGACACGACATCTCTCACTGCACCATAGCATTATGGGAGACAACCCTGGAGACTCTGTGGGAATTGTGCCCCATCTGACCCCATCACTCTGGGGCGAAACACTAAGGGGATGCAATAGAACAGCAGGGGAACAAAGCAATGAAGTCTCCTGGGCAATACCAAAATACACTTTGGGGACAGATTGTGGCACCCCTTCAGACTCGACTGGAAAACACTCCCAAAGGTCAAAAAACAGACCTGGAACTATTTATAGACTTTTCCTTTTTTGTCATTGGGGTTTTTTGTTGTTGTTATTTTTGTTTGTTTTGTCTTCCTTTGTTGTTTTGTTTGGCTTTAACTTGTTTTGTGCCTATTAATGTCTCTGGATGTCTGTCTACATAAGAAAGGCTGGATAAACAATTAGGAGAAGAAAATAATGGGACCAATGGTTCCCAGGGGGACATGGGAGAAGGGCAGCTGGTAGAAAGGAAGGGGGGAGGTCAACCAATCCAAGGACAAGGGAACAACAAGTGAATTGAAATTGATGGAGAGAAGGGCATAGGATGTCTAGTGGGGCTTAATCAAGGGCAATGTAACAGTAAAGAATTACTAAAACCCGAATGAACACCAAACATGATAGTGGGACAAGAAGAAAGTAAAAGGAAATAAAGGAAAGAACTAGGAGGCAAAGGGCATTTATGGAGGTCTAAATATGGGCATGGACATATGTAAATATACAATGATAGGGAAATAGATCTATGTACTTATATTTATATGTTAGGTATTAAGGTAGCAGATGGACACTGGGCCTCAATTCAAGTACTCCCTCAATGCAAGAACATTTTGTTCTAATAATCTGGCATTCTGTGATGTTCACCTTCCCAAAACAATTGCTGAAGACAAATGGGTGCATAAGAAAATGTGGTGAAGAAAGCTGATGGTGCCTGGCTATCAAAGGATATAGAGTCTGAGGTCTTAAAGGCTTGAAAATAAATAAGTGGCCATCTAGCTGAGAAGCAACAAGGCCCATGTGGAAGAAGCACACCAGCCTGTGTGATCATGAGGTATTGATGGGATCAGTTATTAGGCATCTAAGACCCAGAAATAAGTCATACCAATGTGAATGGGGCAGGGTGGGGATGGTGGAGTGGAGACCCAAAGCCCATCTGTAGGCAGTTGGACATCTCCTTATGGGTCACAAGGAAGAGACAAGCCAGTCATAGTGGAGTATAGCACCGATGAATCATACAACTTTCCTCTAGTTCTTTAATGCTTCCACCCCCCTAGTGTCATGACCTCAATTCTACCTTACAAATCTGACTGGACCAGACCATGTACACTGCTACAGAGAAGAGCCTGAAACACAGGGAATCCAGGACAGATAAACCCCTCACAACCAATAATGAGACTAGAGATACCAGGAGGGGAAGGGGAAGGGGAGGGGAGGAAGGGGGAATTGATTACCAGGATCATAATGTAACCCCCCCCGCCAGGGGCATGAATGACAGAAAAGTGGGTGAAGGGAGATAGCAGACAATGTAAGATATGAAAATGATAATTTATAATTTATCAAGGGTTCATGAGGGAAGGAATAAAATGACCTGATATCAAGGTTTTCAAGTAGAAAGAAAATGCTTTGAAAATGATGATGGCAACATATGTACAAATGTGCTTGACACAATGGATGAATGTATGGATTGTGATAAGAGCTGTAAAAGCCCCCAATAAAAGCATTTAATTAAAAAAGAAGAAAAGAAAATTTCAAAAGGCAGTTCAGGTAGACAAAATAAGCGTGAAGATAATGCACTGATAATGCAGATTATCAGTTTTACATTCAACAAGACTTCACGTGAATTAGACATTTCCATGTAATAAAAGCTTTCACCAAAAGAATAAAGGCGTTCGTTCCCAAAGACCAGGAGAGCCTGAGTGGTACACAGCATACTTCATCCAATTCACAATAAAGAGAAAATTAAAAGGTGGAGAATGGTATACAAAGAGTTGTTGTACCAAAAACATGTTAATATTCAACTATTTCAGTCTGATCAAGAACAAATGGTATTAAAGGAATAAATCCAAGCTCTACTGAAGGCACTAGCAAAAAATAACCCTACAGGAATTGAGAAAATACCAATTGCAATTTTTAAAGAAACATATGAGACTGGAAACACCTCCTAGACTATACCATTAAATTTGGAAGGCAACTACCTGACCAACTGACTGGAAATGATGCATATCTGTGCCCATTCCAAACGAAGGTGACCCAACACAACATAGAATTGTAGAACAATATTATATCAGAGAAAACTGAAATTATGCTGAGGAAAATTCAAAAGCTATTGCAGCAGGACATTGCAGGCTGACTGCCAGAAATTCAGGTGGGAGTCAGAAGATGATGGGCAAAGAGGGATATCAATGCTGACATCAGATGGATCTTGGCTGAAAAAGCAAAGATGACCAGAAAGATGTATACTTATGTTTTACTGATGATTCAAAGCATTCAACGGTGTGGATCATAACACCCTATGGGTAACATGGAAAATTATTGGAATTTCAGAGCATCTAATGTGCTCAGGAGAAATCGTTATCACAGAGGGGCATTGCCATAGGGACTGCCACATTGGACCCAAGTATAGCAATTGTGAGTGTGACTTAATGTTCGTTCTACTGGACACAGGGCTGCTATGATTTGGAGTCACCCAAATAAATCACCAAAGTTTATGACAAAAATAATAAAAAATGACAAAAATAACATAGAATATTTCTGATCTGAAAGGCAGAAAAAGAAGTTGCTTACATGTGGTTCACATAGTTTAAAAGAACAAGAACAAAAATGTCTTAGTATGGATTCTGAGTCATGGTGATCCTATGGGTTACACCGTGAAAATGGCTCTCACTGGCTGCACAATCTTTAAGGCTAGATGCTAGTGGTGCTGTGGTTACTCACTCCTCAGCTAATCAGAAGGTTAGCGGTTTGTACCCAGCCACCTTTCTGTGGGAAAAAGAGGTGGTGGCCAGCTTCCATATATTACAGCCTCAGGAGCCCTGGTAAAGTTATGAGATAGCCATTGTGCTGCTAACCGCCAAGTGGGATAGTGTCAAGATATTCTCACAAGTTGTCTACTCAAATATGCTACAGTTATATGGATTTTTAAAATAGTTTTACTAGGGGCTCATACAACTCTTATCACAATCCATACATACATCAATTGTGTAAAGCACATTTGTATATTCAGTGCCCTCATCATTCTCTAAACATTTCCTCTCCACTTAAGCCCCTGGTATCAGGTCCTCATTTTTTCCCCTCCTTCATGAACCCTTGATAATTTATAAATTATTATTTTGTCATATCTTGCCCT
>NW_022103908.1:13315493-13328452 GCF_000313985.2 Echinops telfairi | reverse complement strand
TCCTCTCTGTGGACTGGCTGCTGTAATTGGGGACATCATCCTCACGGCCTGGTGGGCCAGGATGTGCTCCACTCTCAATATGATTTATTAAACATTGCATATCCTTCTGCATAAATTAAGGTAATGCTCTAATATGTTATGATGACAAATGCTCCCTAAATCTTACTAGCTTTTATGATGTCAACTATTTACTTTTCATTCACACCAAGTCCACTAGTGTTCTGGTAACTCACTATGTAAATCATATGCTTCCCCCTCACCCTGCTAACTTTACTAATTTGGATCAATTATATCCTCACATGTTCTCAGATATGGTGAGTAACAATAATGTATACTTCTTTTTGCTTCTGGGACCAGTGCCATTAAGTCATTTCTGGCTCTCATGATCCTGTAAACAGCAGAAAGAAACACCGCTTAGTCCCTAGCCTTTCTCACGATCACTGTTACCTGTGAACTCATTGTCGCTGCCACTATGTCATCCACCTCATTAGGGTTCTTCCTCTTTTCCAATGGCGCTGCATTTCACCTTGCATGATGTCACTTTTCAGGTATTGGGCCTCCCTGATATCATGTCCAAAGTCTGGTCAATCAAGTGCTTTACCGTCATGTAGTCAATTTGGGTCTTGTGCAGCTAGCCCAGGCGATCCACATACACTCACCATTTGTAATGTTGAAAGAATTATTTGCTAAAAATTACTTGTTGATCTTTCCAAATTCTATCATTACTGGAATTGTTTCTACTACTTAGTCTAATATTACATGCTTGGACTGAAATCTCCTTTTGTTTCAACTGAAAATGAAGCTCGACCCAAAATATAGCATAACAATGTGTATAATTTTGGGTCTTAGCACTATTTTACTCTGCATTTCTAAACTCACAGTTATATCTGGGGCATAGTCTTCCCATATTAATTATGATAATATGAAGTTTCTGTTTTTCATTAGTTTGATTAAATGAGTAAGCATTAAACTACTTGTGAACATTTGCATACATATGTGTATAAGATATAGGAAGTTATTATAACAGTTATTGAACTGGAAAATATAAATTGAATAATCACAGCTATTACTTTTCATATTTATTAACCTATTTTAACATTTTATAGTTCCTAACATTTTCCCGAAGAGAAACCAGTGGCATTTGATAATCTGATGCTTGCTTGCAATGTTGTTTATTATAATTCTTTTCCATTTGCACTATTTTTCATTCTACTGTTTCTTCTTTAAACAATCTAACTATCATAGTTTTCAGATTTCATATCACCACATTTTACCCATCTATATGAGCTCTTTTGTTGAAATTTAAGAGCATGGATCATCTCAGAGGTATTATTAGTCATGAAAAGGAAATGATGTTTATATTCACAGTATTTGCACTTTAGCGTCTTATATAAAAAACTATCCTGGAGTGATATCTTTATTTCTCCAGAGGAGACTATGTTTGCTGCTGAAGATCAGGATTCTGAAAAATCTCCTAAGGATTCTATTTTCAAATACTTGTCAATATTTACATATTTTTCTCTAGAAGAACATAGCTGGGTTTTCTGTTGCAAGTGAATATGTAGACTCACACAATCAATTGCAAGAAAGCTTAGAGGTCATGCAGACTGAATTTCCCCTTCTAGCAAATTATAACCCTTCATATTCTAGCCTCTCATTTGCCTTTCAAAGGCAACACGTGAACTGGGGTTCTCACTCCATCTCACTTTTGCTAGATTGGCACTCACCTCATCCTTCCTCTATTATTTGATTCCAGTTTTTATTTTGGCACTGAAATGATACTGACCTGACAGTCACTTTCAAATGTTTCCTTGGGTGCACTTTTGGCCCTTTTTCAAAGGATCCCTGATGGCATAGTGGTTAAGAGCTTGGCTGCTTACAGAAAAATAAGTGAATAGAGCCCCCCCCAACCCCCACCCCACCCCCAGCAATTTCAGTAACAAAAAAGATGAGGCACTTTGTATCTATAAAGTTCTATTCTGTTCTATAAAGTCACTAGGAATCAGATTGACTCGAGAGTAGTGGCTTTGATAGTGCTGTCTGCTCTCCTAAGGACTGAGAACCCCATGTACCTCTACAGGATAGCTGTGAGCAGAGATCGAGGCAATGGCAATGGGCTTTGGTTGGGGGTTGTTTTGTTCTCTCCCTAGCCAAGCGTGGTGACGAGCCCTATAAGCAGAATGCCCACCTCACGGCGCTCTGTTCTTGGGGGTCTCTTTCTTCTCGCTGACTCTCGTGTACGCCTCAGCCTTTGAAAGCCGACAAGACAATCACACTCCAGGGGCGCTAAGGATCTCCATGTTTTCAGCTGTACTAGCTCTTTCGCTATCTACATCCTAATTGGGAAAGCTTCACAATTTGGGTTGAGTTATGTACTTTCTAATATTAATTACCATTTCAAAGATTTAACTTCATGATGTCTTTCACAAAAGAGCATTCCTGTATTGCTAGTATTTTCTGGTTTCAATAATTTGCCAATGTTTCCTTTATCCTGCAATTTACACATTTTAATACCCACCCCCAGTTTAATTGTCATATTGTGCTTCTTCCTTTGCCAGCAACTTAAAATGCAAATTCATTTTTTTAACATGGATATTTATTCACTCTGTCATAAAGAGGAATAGAATGTTTATTTTTCTCCTTCAGTAAAGTAATATTAGGTTGTTATTTAATTATAGTTCCTGTCAGGATCTTCAACCTTATTCTTTCATGGTGATAAATTTTATTATGCTTCCAAATCACAAAATGAGGAGAGGATTGTTCCTCCAAGTCTGTTTTCTACAATTCTATACTTACCATTATATTTAATAGTGTTATTAATTTTTATTCAAAAATATTATATACTTTTTCTAAATTTTCTTCCTAAATATCAGGATGGGGATTATTTAATATAAAGATATTTGAATTGTTTTACATGTGAAATCATAGAATTAAAGAGATGTCTCACTCTATCTCTATTTATATATTCCTATAATTTATTTTTTCCAAGTAATTATGTCACATTCATTAACTGCCTTTATATCAGGAAACAGTTTTAATGTCTTTCTGAATTGCTTTAGGTTGCTTAAGGAAGGAAGTTAACACAAAGATATTTGAGTTACTTTTAACTTCCCTTGAAGCATTTTTCTTATGGTTTCTTGGTTTTAACTTAAAGCTTGGAACAGATTTGATATGGAATAAAAGACATTTTCTTTGTTCAAGCCTACCCAAAGTCTCCCCTGGAGGAATATCCGACAATCTAATTCTACAAACATTATATTCAAGAAAACCCTACAAGGCAGTTTCACTAAGTAACTTTAGGTTGCAATGAGTCAAACCATTAATTGTCATATGGTGCTTATTTTTTGAATAAGTACCCACGTTTGAAAGTGGCCAATTATTCCTAAACAAGAGTAAGTAAAAAGTATTGTTAGTATGATTCCAATTCAAGCATGCCAGTTTAATTCCAAGTAGTATGTGTTCAGACACGTCTGCGCAATTGGTGGATGGTTGCAGACCACATCTCTCGCTAATGATATCTGAGTTGTGAGATGCAATATCTCTTATACTGACTGCATCCTAATAGGGGAGCCATGGCAATAGGGATGAGAAGTTGATCTCTTATCTGAGACCTGTCCTAGTCTCATTAGGGTACCTCCAAAAAAATGATCTAGTCAAATCATTGGCTCCAAGGGAATCTACTGGGCCAGTTATTTTCAAGGCAGAAAGATCAGCTGAAATTATTTGGGCAGCTGCTTCAGAGGACTCTCAAAGATTAATCATTGCAGTGGGTAGATCTGCAGCACTCTTTAAAATGTTGAAGAACAAGGGTGCCGCTCTTAGGACTGTGGTGTGCCTGAGCCGAGCTGTGGAATTTTCAATCGCACCCTATTCTTGTAGACATTAAGTTTGTATGACTGAAGAAAACTCAATGCATTTGAACTGTGCTGCTGTGGAAGAATATTGAATGTACCATGGATCTGTCTTGGAAGAAGTACAAGCAGAATTTTCCACAGAGGGAAGGATGAGAAAAGTCCTCTCAAGTCCTTTGGACATGTAGGAGAGCCAGTCCTGGAGGACATCAGACTTGGGAGAGTGGCAGCACAAAAGAAGGTTCTTTGCATGATAAAGTGACACAATGGCTGCAACAATGGGCTCCAGCAAAGGAACCATTGTAAGGATGGTGCAGGACCAGATGCTGTTTCACTCTGTTTCACACAGGGTCCTTATGACTCAGAACCAATTGGACGGCACCAAGCAACAAAGGAGTGATGCTGATACCTTTTCTGGAAGGTTGCAGAGGACCCATTGCCAGTAGAAGGAGTTTTAAGATATTTGTAACTGTGTTGGTGATAAAAACACTAGGATATGTACACTTAGGAATATTTTTCCCATTATGAGAATTCACATGCTCATTATTCAAGCATGGCAAGAACTGTACTATGTGAATTTAGTTAGAAAATCTCACTTGATCTTGCTCCTTCAGACTCATTTTTTGTTTCCCACACTCAAAGAAGATTTAAAAAGAACACTATTTGAGTTCCTTGAAAAAGCCATGGCTGGTATAGTCCAGAAAGAAGAACACAGAATCCCACACCCAGATGTGTATAGACCAATATAAGATAGGTGAGAAAGAATAGATTTATACTTTGGGATTTATGTTTAATAAAACTTTATGTGGTTTTATACCAATGCTTTTATACTTAACAGCAAATGTTAAAATTGTAAGGTATTAAACAAGGCATATATAAATATGAACTAATATCTTTAAAGAAACAACAAAAATGCTCCTTTCTTTTCACTGTATTCATAATAGGCTAAAAATAGATCATTAAAATGAGATATCCAGAGAGATGTCCTCAGATACTGTAGCCTTATGACTAAGCTGGGAGCCTGGCCAACATCATTGAAAAGGGCATAAGAACTATAAAGAAAAGATCAGACTGCCTTGCAAGAAATACTTATAAAATGGGTGTGTGAAAGCAGTATATTTCAATATGAATTGTGCCTAACAATTGGGTCAACATATAATAGTAATCATTTTGACATACACTTCCATTCCACTTTAACCTATGTCCCTAAACTTAGTGTGATTTCAGCCAAGAGGTCTACCCTAAAGACTCTATGTACTTATATTTAGAGTAGTATGTGAATGGGAGGCAGCATTCATTTTTAATTATAGAGATAGAATTAAAATACATATTTAATATACTTATTTTCTTAAAGATGTCGATTTTAAGCTGAACTCTCCAGAGAAGCAAAACCAGTGATATTTGTATATCTTGTACAAAATGTATTTCTATAGTTTATAGAAGTGAGCAAGTTCAGAGGCTGTTGGTTGCAGAGACGGATGAATCCAAGGTAAGCGGTCAGGCTGTGGCTGGAAGACAAATGAATCCAGGTTGTCACATCAGATGGCAGGTCTGTGATGGTTCCTGGGAATGGCAGGCAATGTGGCAGGTGATTGATTCAAATCAAACAAACAAACAAACTAGAGGTCAATAAACTAGATGCAGAATCCAGAACCAGCACACAAAAAAAGTATTTTAATATAGAAAGTAGACCACGTATATTAGGAAACCCCCTTTTAGTAATCCTACTTTTCTTGGGTGAATAAATATTTTAATTATGATTTAGGAAAATCAAATTAAATAAATTAAGAATTTCAATTTGTTTTCACTTAATTTTAAATTCCAATTTTCTCTCTGTCAAATGCGAGTTTAACCACATTTTTACTGAGTCGTCCTTTGGAGGAACCATGCAAAATCTCACTGTTGTGTTATAAAGTAATAAAGTCCCAAGGGATATCTGTGATTTAGACAAATCACTATTTGAAGAAGCCCACTGCAGTCTAGTCGAGTGTGACCCACAGCAGTTGTAAGGCTGAGAACAGCCACACCATCGGCGCTCCAAGTCGGTGTTCTTTGTGGCACTGTTGTTAGGCATTTGGCTGCTAGCCAGAAGCTTTCTCTGGAGAAAGAAGTGGCACTCAGCATCCATTAAGATTAATCCAAACAGTTACCAGTACGTTAATTCGGACTCAGAGTGACCCTGGACAACAGAGGAGAATTACCCCGCAGGGGTTCCAAGGCTGGATCCTTTTCAAAAACAGACTGAAACGTTTTTGGTTTTTAATTCCTGAGGAGCAGTTGGAGGAATAGAGCTTCTAATCTTGTGGTCACCAACCAGGTGCTTTTACTGCAGCACCCACAGAACTCTCTACTGGGAGGGCAGAATCCAAACCTAAGCCCTGTAACACAATGGTTCACTTTCCTCTTCAAAATTCTATTTAGCCTAAAAGAGCAAAAGCACTGCCTAGAACACAATGTAAAGATTACCCTGCATCTCAAATTCAGTCACTGACATTGACTCTACTGGGCAGAGTAGAACTGCCCCCTGAGGCTTTTGAAGTAACGCGTCTTTATGGGAACAGAAAGCCTGGTCTTCCTAGTCTTCCAGCCGGTGGCTTCCAGCCTCTGGCTCTGTGCTAGGCAGTCCCAGAAACAGCCCAAAAGACGTATTCTGGGTGATAGCTTCCAAATCTCTTTTGTCTAAATAAAATTTCAATTTTCTCATTTTAAAAATATGAATTCATTTTATGGGGACTCTTACAGATATTATAACAATCCATAAATCAATTATATCAAGTTAACTTGTACATATGCTGGCATCATCATTTTCAAAGGTTTATCTTTCCACTTGAGGCCTTTGATATCAGCAATTCCTTTTTCCCTCCCTCCCCACCCTACCACCCTTGTGAACCCTTAATAAATTATATATATATATATTTTTTTTTAATATAATTTTAGAATATCATGAAATTCACAGAAGCATTGTAGTTGGGAGCCCTAGTGGCATAGTGAATTATGAGTTTCCCTGCCAGCCATATGGTCAACAATTCAAAATTACCAGCCTCTCCTTGGGAAAAAGATGAGGCTTTCTACTCCCCAAAAAAGAGTGGCCTAAAAGAGTTAAGTCACAGTAACCCACAGAGGCAGTTATAGTCTGTCCTAAAAGGTCACTAGGAGAATTACCTTGATGACAGTGCATGAGCATTGCACAATTAGTCTAAAGCATCCCTGAGTATTCCTCATCTAGTTTATACTCCTGCTGTCATCTCACTCTATCTTGACACAGTTGTCACACCGATTCCGTTTGAATTTCACTGGCTTATCTCTTAATGTGATTCCAGATTCCTTTCAAGGATGCTACATTGAATTTAGCCCACTGAATTATGAGAGGTTCTGATGTGTCATATTTCTAAGTCTTTCCTAATTTTTCATCTCCAAGACTGTTTTAAGGAGTACCACTATTCAGGTCTTCGGTAAACCATTCTTCATTTTAGGTCCTGCTTAAAAGGAGCCCCAGTGGTGAAGCGATTATGCATCAGGCTGCCATCCACAAAAGTTCGATGGTACAAGCCACTCAGTGGGAGAAAGACAGGGCTTTCTACTTCCTTAAACAGCTAGTCTCAGCAACACAGAGGCAGGTTCTACCCTGTCCTTGGTGGTAATGAGTTTGGTTTGGGTTCTATTAATGTTTGCAGTGAAGTAGACTACACAGAGCTAAGTTAACATCTCATCATGCCTTGAAGAGATGTATGATAGCAGCATGACATCACTGTGGGTCACCTTGCCTACACAGTGGTTTGTCACATTCATATCTTTCAGGTTACCACTCTCACTCCCCACAGCTTTGCATACGCTGTCTTTAGAGGATCATTCAAGGCAAGCCATGCTGGTGGACTCAGGGAGGGCTACACTGTATTGACTGGGAGGGGGGGAAGTATCTCCAAAAATTATTTGAAATATAAGTAGCCTTGGGTTACAAGCTAGTTCAGGTTTTTTAAAATCATTTTATTGGGGGCTTGTACAACTCTGATCACAATCCATACATCCATCCATTGTGTCAAGCACATTTGTCCATTTGTTGCCATCATCATTCTCAAAACATTTGCTTTCTACTTGAGCCCTTGGTATAGCTCCTCATTTTTCCCTTCCCTCCCAGCTCAGCCCTCCCTCATGAACACTTGATCATTTATAAATTAGTATTATTTTGTCATGTCTTACACTGTCTGATATCTCCCTTCACCCACTTTTGTGTTGTCCATCCCTCAGGGAGGAGGTTATATGTAGATCCTTGTAATTGGTTTCCCCTTTCTACCTCACCTTGCCTCCACCCTCCTAGTATCTCCACTCTCACCACTGGTCCTGAAGGGATCATCTGTCCTGGATTCCCTGTGTTTTCAGTTCCTATCTGTACCAGTGTACATCCTCTGTTCTAGCCAGATTTGTAAGGTAGAATTGAGATCATGATAATGGTGGGGTTGGGGGTGGGGAGGAAGCATTGAAGAACTAGAGGAAAGTTGTATGCCTCATCGTTGCTACACTGCACCCGGACTGGCTCTTCTCCTCCCCTCGACCCTTCTCTAAGGGGATGTCCAGTTGCCAACAGATGGGCTTTGGGTCCCCAATCTGCACTTCCCCTCATTCACAATGATATGATTTTTTTGGTTCTTTGATGCCTGTTGTCTGATCCCTTCGACACCTCGTGATCACATGTGTGCTTCTTCCATGTGGGCTTTGTTGCTTCTGAACCAGTGGGCCGCTTGTTTACCTTCAAGCCTAAAATGGTGAAGAAAGCTGATGCTAGTTCAGTTTAACTGTGTCTTAGTGACCCAGCTTACTACGTGGAACTCCATTTTGTTTTAAACTGCATTCAACTCCCTCTTAGCGGCTAGCTGCCCCTTCCCCCTCCTTTCCCCACTCTCCCCTCCAGACCTCTCTGAAGATGTCTTGGGCCTCCGGACTCCAGCTTGCCCATTTTACAAGAAATGTGAACTATGCGGTCAAAACTTGAGTCACTCTCTGTAGCTGCTCCTAGCCTCCTCCTCCTGGTTCCCTGCTTGCCGGATAAGGAAAGATTTTAACTGCCTGAATCGCCCCCACTCCTGCCACCTCAGGCTCGCCCTGAAGCCAGCCCTCTCTCTTAACTGTAAAGAACAAAAAAAATGAGTGATTTTCAGGGCACTAGGCCCCTATCAATCCAGCTGTTAATACAGGCTATTTTCAGTCAAATACAACGTGGGTGTGAATTAATCTCTCATGGGTACTATGCATTACTATGGCTTTAGGAAATTATCAGGAACAGACTTGACTTTTTAAAATTAACAGAGAGATATCTGGTGAATGAACACACCAGAGGCTTGCTGTGAACTCAATCTCGCTCTTACAACATCAGGGCCTGTATGTGTCACATAGCAACCACATCAGTTGCCTTGGGATTTGGGCCATAGTCCGAAACAGTGTTTTCCTGCAGCTGATCGCCCCAGTTTATCTGTAGGTTGCCATTAATCCGATTTCATACTTCGTTCTCTGGACGGAGCTCACTATGGCCCTCCCAAGTCTCCAGGGCTTCCACCCACCAATTTTCTAGCTCCAGACAACATTCAGCATCTGACAATCCTAAAATGTCTAGTCCCTTCCACTTTCACTTGGTTAACCATTGTTCTTGTTAGGTGGCATGGAGCAGGTTCTGATTCATAGCGACCTTAGGTGCAGCTCAATAAATCTCCCCCATCCCGTGCCATCCTTGCAATTATGCGTAGGTTGGAGCCCATTGTTGCAGCCACTGTGTCAAACCATCATGTTGAAGGCCTTTTTCTTCTTTGCTGCCCCTCTACTTTAGTAAGCATGTCCTTCTCCAGGGACTGGTCATGCCTGATAACATGTTCACAGTGTGTGCCAAGACAAATGTGTCTGTTCTTTTTATAGTCCATGGGACTTTCAACATTCTTCCACAGCACCATAGTTCAGATGCATTTATTTTTCTTGCGTCTTCCTTATTCAGTGTCCCACTTTCACATACATACGAAAGATTGAAACTATCATGACTTGGATCAAAATCACCTTAGTCTTCAGAGTAGCATCCTTGCTCCTCAACATTTTAAAGAGGTCTTGTGCAGATTTACCCCAAACAATACATTCTTTGTTCTTTTAACTGCTGCTTTCAAGAGCACTGATTGTAGATCTAGGAAGGTAAATCCTTAACAACTTCAATCTTTTCTCTGTTTATCATGATGTAAATCTATTAGTCTACTTGTGAGGAATTTATTTTTTCTTTACAGTGAGTTGCAGTTCATACTGAAGGCTCCAAGGCTTGATTTTCATCATCCAGTGCTTCCCGTCTTCCTCACTTTCAGCAAGCAAGATGGAACCAACTGTAAATCAAAGGTTATCAATCAGGCTTCCTCCTATTCTGATACCACATTCTTCTTTATGCACGTAATTCAGCTTCTCTGATTATTTACTCAGCATATACATTGAATAAGCATAGTGAAAGGATGCAAGGCTGCTGACACACACCTTTCCTGATTTTAAACCAGGCAGTATGCCCTGGTCCTGTTCACACAATAGCCTCCTGATCCATGTGCATGTTCCCCACGAACATAATGAAATGTTCTGGAATTCCCAGTCTTCTTATGGCTATCTGTAGTTTTTTTTTATGATCCACCAGTTGAATGCTTTTGCATAGTCAATGAAACACAAGTAAATATCTTTCTTGTATTATCTACTTTTAGTCAAGGGTTATCAGTAATGTTATCTCTTGTCCCATGTTCTCTTCTAAATCCAGCCTGACCCTCTGGCAGATCCTATTCGATGCCCTAACAATGGATGATCTTGAGCAAAATTTTACTCACTTGTAACATCAGTGCTATTGTTTTATAATGTGAGTACTCTGTTGGGTCACCTTTCTTTGTAATGGGTGAAATTATGGATCTTTTCTTCCAGTCAGTTGGCCAGTTCGTTGGCCTCTAAATTTCTTGGTATGGACAGGAGACTGCTTCCAGTGCTTCTTCAGCTTGCTGAAACGTTTCAATTGGTATTTCATTAACTCTTGGAGCCTTGCTTTTGGCTAATGCTTTATGTTCAGCTTGGATTTCTACCTTCAATACCATTGGTTCTTGTTCATGCACTACCTCTTGAAATAGTTGAATGTTGACTAGTTATTTTTATTACTCTACATATTTTTCCCATTTTCTTTCCAAAGAAGATGGAATTCAATATTTTGCATTCAATACTTTGCTATAGATGACTCTCAATTTTATAACTTGACACTTAAAATTTTGCTTGAGTTTTTTTTTTTCATTTTTAGATATGCCGGTAATGTTTTTCTCTTTTGGATTTCTAACTCTAAGGCTGGGCACATTTGATTATAATATACTGACTTTATCTTCCGGAGCTGCCCTTTGAAATTTTCTGTTTAGCTCTTTGACTTCATTATTTCTTCAACGTGCCTTAGATACTCTATGATTAAAAGCAAGTTTAAGTGTCTTCTGACATCCACTTTTATTTTTTTCTTTCTTTCAACTAACAAATAATTTTATTAGGGACTCTTACAGCTCTTATAACAACCCATACATCAATTGTATCAAACAAATGTTCTTTCTGCTTGAGCCCTTTTGTATTAGCTCTTCATTTTTCCCCATCCCTCCCCCAACCTCCCATTCTCATGGACCTGATACATTATAAATTATTATTTCTTCATGTATGATATTCTTGATGTCATCCCACAGCTCATCATGTTGTTTATCATTAGTGTTTAATACATCAGATCTATTCTTTAGATGTTCTCAAAATTCAGCTGGGATATACTGAAGGTCATATTTTGGCTCTCATGGACTTGTTTTCATTTACTTAAACTTCAACTTGCATTTACATATGAGCAATTGATTATCTGTTCCAAGATAAACTGTGACCTTGCTTTAGAGGCTGAGAGTGGGTTTCTCCAACATTTTTCCACAGATTTGATTTCTGTGTATTCCATCTGGAGAAGTATAAGTGTGTAGTCACAATTTGTGTTGTGGAAAACTGTATTTGCAAGTCATTGGTCTTGCAAAAATGTATCATGTGGTCTTCAGTTTTATGTTTATCACCACCCAAGATTATATCTCCACCTACTCTTCCTTCCTCTTTGTTTCCAACTTTTGCTTTCTAATCACCAAAAATTACTGATATATCTTGATTGCATGTTTTATCAATGTCAGACTGAAAACTTTGGTTGAATTCTTTAATTTCAGCATCACTAGCATTAGCAATTGTTGTACAAATTTGAATAATATCTGTATGAATTGGATTATTTTTATCTTATCATAGATATCACTGTACTTCAAGGTAGTACTTGAAATATACTTTTTGAAGATGAATACAATTCCATTTCTCTTGATTGTTTCACTGCTGGCGTAGTAATTTATTTGATATTCTGATTCAAAATGGCCAATACCAGTCTATTTCAGCTCATTAAAGTCTCAAATATCAATCTTTATGCATTCCATTTAATTTCTAATGACTTTCAAATTTCCTAGATTCATGCTTTATACATGCCAAGTTCCTATAATTAATTGATGTTTGCAGCTGTTTCATCTCATGTTGAGTCCTGCCCCAGCAGCAGCAGAAGGTCCTGAAGGCTTGACTCATACAGACTTTACTGTTGCATGTCCATATGGTCAACTCTACTTTTAAAAGGTAGCTCTTTCTCAATCATATTTTTAGTGCATTTTGACTTGAAAGGCTAATCTCTGGCACTCTGATCATGTTCTAATTCTATTGATGAGGTTTTCAGTCACTGAAACTATTTTAACGTTATCCATAGGATTTTCAATGACTAAAATCTCCAAAGTGGAGAGAGCCTGTTACTTCTTTGTAGTTTATTTTTTGGCTGGAAGCTATGTCATTGGTATTTCAAATACTAGCGGGGTCACCCAAAGTGAAGAGATTTCAGCAGAGCTTTCCGCACAGCAACACAGAAGCTACCACAATAAGACAAACTGGCAGAGAAATGGTGATTATTGGCTAGTACAAAATGACAAATAGGAGATGTCCACAAATCAGATGGTCATAAACCCATAAACAACTGAAACATGGCTCTCACCCTTTGTTTACTCACACGTATATAGTCACTTATTTATATCGGTATGAATG
>NW_022103908.1:13302421-13313697 GCF_000313985.2 Echinops telfairi | reverse complement strand
CAACAAATGTATAAGTGTGCTTTACACAATTGATGTATGTATGGATTGTGATGAATTGTATGAGCCCCAATAAAATGATTTTTTAAAATAAGGACAAGTAAAAAGAATTATACTTTCTGCTAATCTAATAAACTGCTTAAACTAAAGTGTTTTAAGAAAGAAGAAATTTGTGAATATACATATTTCTAACTTATATTTTTTTTTTCCTAAATATGCTTTTGAAGTTTTGGGAAAACTACACAGCAAGTTAGTTCCCATTTGACCATTTTCACACAATATGATCAGGGATGTTATTTGAACTTATCATAATGTCAGTGTTATTCACTTGTAGAATTCTGTTGGTTCACTTTCCAGTATGCTGGTTTCCTGTACTTTATCACCTCATCTTTGCTTTTTGAGTAATTGTTGAGCTCTTGGTTTCATACAGATGTTTTCTTAAGTAAATAACTTATCTTATGGGTAGTATTCTTTATTTTGCATGGTTCCCTGTTATTTCACTAAAATGATGGTCTCAGGGAATAGACTGTTTTAGATTTAAGGAGTGTCTTGGGGTGATAGTTTAAGGCAGTCCTCTGTTCTCCATTGTTCGAATAGATGTGTTTATTTTTTTTAATTTGATATCTGCTTCCATTTTTTTCTCCTGTCTTTTTTAAAGATCACCTATGTGATGGTGATGGAAGCTGGGTCAGTGATGGTCGCTGGGTCGATACCCATCCTGGCGATTATTAAGATCCCAGACGCTATCCCTTCCATCTGTGATTTGCAAACTGTTTTTCCATAGGATTAAAATGTCCCCTGAGAGTCTTCTTCACTGACCTGTACTTTACTAAACTTGATATATTTTTTCCAGGCACTAATCCCTCATGATCATATATCTAAAGTGCATGAGACAAAGCCTTGTCTCTAAGAGCATTCTGGCTGAATTTCCTCCAAGAAAGCCTTCCTTGTTCTTCCGACGGTGCTTTCAGTCTTCTTCATCACAGGATAATTCAAAGGCATCAGTTCTCCGCATGTCTTCCTTGTTCATTGTCCAGCTTTCACAGGGCTCTGAGTCTTTTGAACACAATGATGGCGTCAGTCGGGTGCACCTGTGTCCGCAGTGGCACTTTGAAGAGGTCATGCAGAAGATTAGCGCAATGCAATATAGCCTTTGAGATCTTGTCTCCTGCTTCCATGAGCATTGATTATCGAGCCAAATAAAATTATAACCTTAGCAATTTCCATCTTTTCTCAGTTTATCATGATATATATTGGTACAAATGTGTGGATTTTGAGTTCCTGCACATTGACTTGTAAATATAGACTGAAGTCTTCTTTGATCTTCATCAGGAAGTGCCTCAAATCTTCCCCAAAGTCAGAAAGCACGTGATTTGCATATTACAGGTTCTAAATGAGACTCAGAGACTAAAATTGCCCCAAGGTCAACAGACAATTAAGTAACTCCAAAGTCAAACTGTAAACAATGAGATCAAGATTGACTCTTTATCTCTTTAATTCTAGGTCTGTGTTCTCAATCAGACACCACATATCTTTCTTATCTGTGATTTATCAATCCCTGATTTCCTTACACTGGTTATAGTTTCTTACTGTATTTGAACTTCCATATTCCTTTAATCAAATTATTGACTCAAAATCCATACAGATCATGTATTGGAGAGCACAGATGCATTGTAATAGTCAACAAGCCATTTATTTAACTCTACTAAGACAAATTATCTCTGAAAATGATGTAAAAAAAGCATGGAAGTTGGGCAAATATGTCAGCAAAAAAAAGCAAACTTGAGTTAGCACTTGGAGTGGCATTCAGAATTGTTCAGTAGAGCCTGAAATGAACTGCAGGTGTTTCATTAAATGGTGACCCTTCAATATCAAATTAATCAAAAATTTTTAAGGGAAAAAGTACAGTGCAAGGAAGACAGGTAAGCGTATCTTAATTGGTGGAAACTGTCAGTGTAGCAAAATATTCCTAAAATACTACATTGTTTTTCTGTATATATTTTATGAATTTGAACTAGACGTTTGGTAGCAATTAGTTTCATATTTTAAAGTTGAGACACATATCAGGACCAAACAAACAGAAAAAGAAACAATCAAAGAGAAAGATGATTTTAGGTAACAATAGAATGGTAAGTTTTGCAAAACAGCATTTTAAACATTAATTTGAGAATTTCCATGCTAAAAATTTAAATCAGTTGTCCTCATTTTATAAAACTGTCTCAACTCTTGTATTCAGAAAAACATGTCAAATTTTGAAGCATGATATGAGCTAATGAAACTCAATCTCACGAGAAATATTAAATTATTAATGTAAATGTAAAACATGTTTTATTATGGTTATAATTATGTATAACTTATTAATGATAAGAACATAATTCAAATAATAAAAAGCTCTAGCAGAAATGTTCACTTTTTACAAAAAAGCTTGATGTTTACTGTCCACTGTTTCATGGAAGGAAGGAAATAAATCAACTTTATAAATTGCTTACACTTGGACATAAAAGTAAATATGTAATAATCAAACTTTAAAATCACCTCTCTAGAATTTTTAGACCTAAGGAACTTACTGCATTAATTTTTTAAATGAAAGACTTAGAGAAATCAGAATAACAGATAGCTGTTCATTAAGCACTTTCCTTGTGCTAGATATTTTTGAGCAAAATTAATTAATTTCTAATATATGACATTGTAACAGAGCCTAGTGTCAGGCATGGTGTTGTTTAAATATGATAATAATAGCTAACACCATATTATAAGCATTATAATGGATTACATGTAACAACTTGAAACATAGTTTTATAAACTAGGTATTAATATTAACACCCTTTTTCGGATTATGGGACTGGAAGAGACAACAAAAGTATGTCAGAGTAAGTGGTACACAGTGTGCTTCGAAGCAAGTCAGCTTCTGAGCCTTTGCATTTAACCATGAAGCTGTCTAGTTATTTATATCACTGGATATGAAGTTGAGCTACACAAATCCTAGGGTGAGTTATGTGAAAGAGGTATTTAATATGTAAAATAAGCTGGTACATATTCTTAGTGAATCAACATTTTAATGGTACAAGGAACTTTCATATTAAGATAAAATATAATAAAATTGAATCGAAAATTAGAATGCATGTAAAAGCAAAAACAATATTTAAAAGAAAATGTTTACTGTAAATTCTAAATTAACAAAGGTAACAAAACTATTATTTTATAGCTTTCATAACAGTTTTGGAAGCTCATGGAAAACTCAAATTATGGTTGCTAAAAGCCTTTGACTAAAATTTTGATTTTCCAGAGCACTTAATATATCCAGTGCTATCTTTCATTTCTTATCAGGTGCCAGTGGTCAATATGAAAATTCAACCTAGCAAAAACTGTTCTTTAGATTTCGCTGTATTTGTTCAACTAAGCAAAACCTCTATTTTAGATTTCATTGTATTTAGCACTGTACATAGAACTATGGGTCCAAAGCATAGTTAATGGTAACGTGAGATTAAATCCTGGAACTCACTTTTATCTATGAGAACTCATTGTTGTCATTGAATCTTGATTACCAGCAAAATATTAAAGGTTCACAAATATATAACTGAGTTTATATTTCTGTTATTAACTATGTGTCAACCCAAACTCTAGTTTATTTTGAATCCCATAAATAACAAACATATAAACAAAAACAACAACATTGCTGCTGAATCTATCCAGACTCGCAATAATCCTCTGTAAGACGGTTACCATGAGTGTAATCTTAGGAATCAGGCTACCACATCTTTCTCCTGCAGAGCAGTTGGTAGGTTCAAACCTCCAACAGTAACCAGCCAAGCACTTAACCAGAACTCTTAGGAAACCCATAGGAAACTCCAAAAAGGTATCTGCAGAAATAATTTCTTAATCTTCTTAATCTTCCCCGACAACTGTATTCTCTTCAAGTATTTCTCCATTTCAGTTTAGAAAAACTTCAGACATACAGTGTTGTAATCGCTGACTTTGAGGTTTGTGTTAGACCAAGTGGACTGGAGAAACAAATTCATTGACATTCAAGTATGTGTAAAAGAGCTTTTAATCAAAGAGTAATTGTATGTTAAGAAAACATCCCAGCCAAGTCCAGATCAACTCCACAAATCTGATATTATCACGTAAATTCAATACTCGTCCAAAAATACCTCTTCAGACTCACATAGCCACTCGCAATGATGCTGAATGCAGGAAGATCACAGGCTGGTTAGTGAAAAGTCTTGTGGATCCAGTAGTGGTAGACACATCTCCAGGGCTCTTGCTGCCATCAGCGTGGCTCCATATGGCTTGTCAACAGCAATGTGTAGCAGAGAGAGAATGCGTCCCACCTCCAGAAAGGAAGAGAGGAAGTTCCCAGAATCCTCATGAGAATGCCACACCTACAAGGAAGCATCATCTGGCTGTGGCCTGATTAACAGGCTGTGGCCTGATTCACCCTCAATATCCTCAAGTTGACATAAGATTATGAAACTACCACAAGGCTACTCCCAACTCATGACAAAACCTAATGCACAAGGAACTAATATGCTGCCAGTGATTTGTTTCAGAGCAACCATTTGTGATCCATAGGGTTTTCACTGACTGGTTGTAGGAAGTGGTTTACTAGGTCTTTATTCCTTATCCATCTTAGTCTTACAGAGCTACTGAAATCTGCTCAGCATCATAGCAACACAGTATCTTCTACTGACAGGAGGGTGCTAACTGTACTTTATTGTTTGGAAATCCTTTTCAGTTTCTGTAACAGAGGCAGAGTGTTCTACCACTGAACTGCCAGTGACGCTTTGAGGTGGGTTTCAACAATTCATGGAAAAACTCAAATTTTTTATTTCCACTTGACACAAACTGGACAATGTCTATGGAAAATAAGGGAAGTTATGCTAACATGGAAAACCTTTTAAGACTAAAATACATAGGATGTTCACTTATTCATATTTAAAATTTTCAGTGATTAAATCCTGTTTAAGAAAACATTGAGAGTTAGACAGAGGGCCTAAAGTTCAATAATACTCCTTAGCTATGACAAAACTGTCTGCTGAACTAGGACATGTCTTTAGAAACTATGAAAATATGAAAGTGGAAAGTATTTGCTAGTCATAAATTGCTTATTACTGGTCAACCTCAAAAGGAAAAGGTTTGAAATGATGTTCAGTGACTTCCAAATCCATGGCTCAAGGGTAACAGTCCTCTTCTCTCATTAAGGTGACACAATGTTAACTGTAAAGAAGTATATAATTCCTTTAATCTGCAATAGGTTTGTGGGCTTTCTAATTCAGATCCTTCTGATAAGGCTGTACACCACAAGAAGACAAAAATCTAAAGTCCAGCTGCCCTATATTATGAGACATGTTTCACCAAGAGCTAAAAAGAGACAAGTAAAACATGTATGATCAACCACATAATACAGGGCAGACTCTCCCCCTTGGGGGTACACAAAAGTACATAAAAGTAATGTCAAGTGTTTTTTCCTAGGGAAAACCCCCTTCTGACCCTTCTTCTACCGGCCAACAAAAGGGAGATAATCTTTTTAGAAATAGGCACATCCCTACCTTCTCTTAGCCATGAATCTCCACCAGTGTGTACTGTACACTAATGTAGGAGTGTTCACCCCATAAGGGTGTCTCTAGGGCCCTGCCACATGGCATGGGTTATTCAGTCCTTTCCCACTCCCCCACCCCAAGGAGAAACAGTCCTGAGTTGAGATGAGGTATTTATGATGTACAAGTAAGGGAATAACAAACTTTTTACAAGCATCAGACAGTCATATCACCACATTGCCTGTGAGGTTGTATTGAATGTGGGAGATGCAAATCAAAACAATAATATCACCTCACACAAACAATGACAGTTCAATTAAAAAAAATGAAAATAATACATCCTGAAAGGGTGTGGAGAGATTGGAATTGTCATAATGCTGGTGGGTCTGTAAATATGTACACCCATTATGGAAAACAATACCTAAGATAACCCGGAATGGAAGCAATACTTCTGTTGGGTATATACATTAGAGAAATAAGACATATTGTTCAGAATAGCAAGAAGTTGGAAAAAGTAAAAAAAAAAATCAGAAGAAGAATGGCTAAAGAAATGTTGGCACATGCGCACAGTGGAATACTCTGCACCACAATGATGAAGCCACAAAGCACCTCGTGCCTGTGTTAGACATGGAGAAAGTTAGGCTGAGTGAAGTTATCCAATCAGAAGGGAACAAATATTGTACGAAACCACTGCTCTGAGGGCAAACACCAAGACGAAAATAGACTGGGATTCTTAGGTCATGCAATCATTTGCATCAATAGTTTTTAAAGGATATTTCCTGATTAAATCTCACATTAGTCTGCTTGGTTGATATCTAATACATTGTGATCATCAGGAAGAAAACAACTGATTCTACAAAGCATTCTTCTGGAAGAGCTCTGTTTATTAAGTAAATTGCCTTAAATGCATTTCCAAACTTTCATCATAATTATTTACTTCACCTTAAAAAAAATGCTCCATCATAAGATATTGTAAAAGCCTGGAAGCATTGGATTCCATGTGTTAATACCTTATTTTATTTCTGAATATTTGAGCAATTTATTTAGAACTTGACTGTACTTATTCTCATATGAGAGCTTCCTTTGATATACTTAGAGTTAATGCGAACCCAAGAAAGTAATTATAAGTAGTTTTGAACTCCTCCTATTTATAACTTTAAATTACTCATGCAATTTATATTTAAGTGTCCATGACCTCAGCCAGATATAATTTAGAATTTTAGGAAAGAATTAGGACAAATTATATGTATTTCTACTGCATTTAAAAAATCAACACGGAATCATTTCAAATGAAGTTCCCATAAAAACATGATAGTGAATCCCTCATGACCTCCAAAATGAGGTTATAACCACAGGGATAGAGTGCAGAATTATAACATGTCACATAAGGGCTAGCTTAACTAGCTATATTAATTGACTGCATCTCAATAGGTACAGTGTTGTTGTTAGGTGCCTTTGAGGCAGTTCAGACTCACAGGGACCAACAGAGAAAACACCTCATGGTCTTGCAACAATAAGCCTAATTGTTCCTCTCTTTGAGTCCATCCTTTCAGCTATTGTGTCAAACAATGCTGTCAAGGGCCTTCCTCTGTTTCACTGCCCCCGACATTACCAGGCATGCTGTCCTTCTCCAGGGGCTGGTCTTTCCTGGTAACATGTCCAAAGTAGTCGGGACCAAGTCTCAGGATCCTTGCCACTAAGAAGATTTCTGACTGTGCTTAAACCCAAACAGATCTATTTATTTGTTTGTTTGTCTGCTTATTCACTCATTCATTCGTGCATTTCTCTGTCAGTCAATGGCACTTTCCGATGTCTTCGTCAGCAAACTTGAAATAGATCGATTCTGCTTCTTCAACTTTCACATGCGCATGAATGAGGCTATGAAAACACAATGACTTGGGTCAGGCGCACATTAGTCCTCAAAGAAACATCCTTGCTCTCAACACTTTAAAGACGTCTGCCGCAGCAGACTTTAGCCATGTACAGGTTCTTCGTGATTACAATGACATTTTCTGGAATACCCATTCTTCTCAAGGCTATGCATAGGTGGTTATACGCCACACAATCAAATGCCTTTGCATACTCCATGAAACACAGTAAACATCGTTCTGGTGTTGTCTACTCTGAGGAAAGATCCATCTGGCATTGCAAGCATCTCCTTCGTCCACATCGTCTTCAGAATGCAGCCTGAGTCTCTGGCAGCGCCCTGAACTGCTGCAACTGTTGTTGCATGATACACACATCGATCTCTTCCGGTCATTTGGACAAACAGCAATCTTCCAAATTTCCTGGCATAGAAGAGCGAGTTCTTCCCATACTTTCTCAGCTTCTTGAAACATTTCCATCTGTATTCCATCAATTCCTGGAGATTTGTCTTTGACTAACGTTTTCAGTGAAATTTGAACATCTCCCTTCAATACCAGGGGCTATTGCTCATGTGCTACCTCTTGGTTAAATGTTGACTATTTCTTTTTGGTATAGTGACTCTATGTATTCTTTCCATCTGTTTCCTACACTCTTCAGTATTTTTCCATTAGACTCTTTCAATACTAAAAGTCGAGGCTTGAATATTTCTTTAGTTTTTTTAATTTAAGATATACTGAGCCTATACCTCACTTTGTCTTCTTGAACTACCCTTTGACATTTTCTGTTCATTTATTTTACTTCATCATGTCTTCCATTTACCTTAGCTACTCAATGATTAATAGCAAGTTTCCGAGTCTCTTCTCACATCCACTTTGATCCTTTCTCACTTTCCTGTATTTTTAATGACTTTTTGCTTTCTTAATATATGATGTTCTTGTTGTCCTCCCACAGCTCATCAGTTTTTTTGTCACTAGTGCTTTATATGCCAGGTATGTTCTTGAGATATTCTTGAAATGCAGATGGATAGACTCAAGATCGTGTTTTGGTTCTAATAGACTTGTTTTAATGTTATTCAGCTTCAACCTGAACTTACATATGAGCAGTTTGTCTGTTCCACAGACAGACCCTAACCTTCTTTTAGCTGCTGTTATTGAGCTTCTTGGCTGTCTTTTCCCACTGATGTAGTCAATTTAATATCTGTGTATTCTGTCTGGAGAGGTCCATTGGATAAGACTGCTTTTGTGCTGTTGCAAAAGTTATATGGGGTGAAGAAGTCATTGATTTTGTGAAATTCTACCATGCTAGCTCCTCCTTGGTCTCTGTTACTGAGATCATATTTTCCAAGTACTATATATTTCTCTTGCTTCCAACTTTTACATTCCAATCACCAAGAATTATCAATGCATTTAATTGCTTTTTTGTCAATTTCACATTATTAAAGATGTTAGAGTTATTCCATTTTATATTACTAGTTTTAGTGATTGATGTTTAACTTTGAATAATAGTTATATTGACTGGATTCCCTTGTATGTGAATAAATATTATCCTATCACAAACAGCACTGCACTTCAAGATAGGTCTTTTAATGTCCTTTAAGATGATGAATGTGATGCCAGTCCTTGTGAATCAGTCACTGTGTGGTAGTTACATAATTTCATGTCAACTTGTTAAATAGGTTATAGGGGTGGGGTCTAGCCTGCCAATCAGATCATAGCCAATCATGCCTCTGTGTGAACATGGCCTTCTCCTGAGGATTCTGGGAACTCCTGTCTTCATCCCTGGATTTGGGACACATACTGTCTCTGCTACACATTCCTGTTGACAAGACACGTGGAGCTACACTGATGGAGTCAGAGTCCTGGAGCCAGTATAGCCACATGGAGAAGCACGCCAGCATTGAGATACTTCCACTGCTACTGGATCCACAAGTTCCACCCACTGGCCTGTGATCTTCCTGCATTCAGCATCATTGCATGTGCTGTATGAATCAAAAGAAGAATTTATGGATTACTATTGGACATATGGGCTAATATCAGACTTATGGACTTGATCTGGACCAGGCTGGGATGTTTTCTTAATGTACAATTACTCTTTTATATAAAGCTCTTTCTTATACACATATGAGTGTCTATGAAATTTGTTTCTCTAGTCCACACATACTAACACACATTGCCAGTATAGTAAGCTATGTGACTTTCTGTTTTAAAAGGGCCAATACCAGTCCATTGTAGCTCATTAACCCTTAGTATATTGATCTTGCGTGCTATCTTCCTTATTTTCCATGTAAAAATGAAAGGAAATGGAAGATACTCTGTAGTTACCTTTTAAAATACACCCAGAAAAAATTTAATATGCCTGTGACAGCAATAATATAGTTTAATGATCACTGCATTCTCTTGAATCATCTGTCTTTGTAAAGCCATGAATATTGGTCTCTTCTGGCTCATTGCCATTTCACTCCCTTCCAGTTTCCTAACATAGGCTAGTGAGCACCTTCAACACAGCATTGTTTGTTGAGATATTTCTATTCCTTTTCCTTCAATTTCTGAATCTTTCTTTTGTTTCTTTTTCAACAATGCCTTCAGTTCCAGTTGAATTTCTTCCTTCAATCATTGGTTCTTGATTATATTCTACCTCTTAAATAATGAAATGTCAACCAATTATTTTTGATATAGCGACTGCATTTTTTGTGCTTCCTTTTAATCATTCAATATTTTGTTCATGGAATATTTCCATATTGCAATTCCAGGCTTGGATTTTTCACAGTTCTCTGAGTTGGAGAAAAGTTGACCTTGGTTTTCCAATGCTGGGTCTGTGAACATTTCATTCTGGTGGACCATTTTGTCTTCTGGAGCCACTCTGAAATTTTCTGTTCAACTCTTTTGCTTTCTCATTTCTTCCTTTTGGTCTGGCTTCTCTAAAATTGAAAAAAAATGTTTTAGAGTGTCTTTTGACATCCACTTTCTTTGTTTTATTTTTTTCATGAATTTTTGGTGACCTTTAAATTTCTTCATGTATAATATCCCTGATATCATTCTAACACTCATGTAGTCTTCAGTCATTAATGTTCAATGTCTCAAATGTATTTTTGAGATGAGCTCTAAATTCACATGGAATATACGTAAGATCACATCTGACTCTTGTGGATTTGTTTTACTTTACTTAACATTCTATTTGCTTTTGCATATGAACTGTTGGTGGTCTGTTCTGCAGTTGGTCTTTGACCTTGTTCTTACTTATAATATTGAACTTCCCCATTGTCTCTTGCTACAGAGTTAGTGGATTTGATACCTATGTATTCCATACAGTGAGAGCAACATATAAACCCTCTGTTTATGTGGTTGAAACAGCTATTTTCAATAAGAAGTTCATTGATGTTTTAAAATTCTGACATGATCTCCGGCATCATTTCTATCACCAAGGTCATTATTTTCTATGTACTGATTCTTCTTATTTGTCTTCAACTTTCCATTTCAATCGCCATTAATTTTAAGTGAATTTGATTGTTTACTTTATCAATGACAAGTTGAAGAAGTTGGTAAAAATTGTCAATTTCTTCATCATAGTGGATGATAGATAATAGTTATTTTTACTGGGTTTACTTACAGACCTATGATTATTATGCTATCTCTGACAGCATTGGACATCAGGATAGTTCTTTATGTGATACCATTTGTTATCCATGACATAGTGGACTAGAGTAGACAATTGACTGATTTAAAATGGGCAATAAAAGTCTCTTTCAGTTTATTAATGCCTAGGATATTGATCTTTAGGCATTCCATTTTATTTCTGATGTTTTCCAATTTTCCTGGACTCATATTTCACACATTCCACATTCTGATTATTATGCAATATTACAGCTGTTTTCTCTCC
>NW_022103908.1:13288617-13301229 GCF_000313985.2 Echinops telfairi | reverse complement strand
AAAAACTAGTACTGAAAGAGGACAAATGGCACACAAAGGGAAGTCTGATAAATATAACTAATGTATCTGTAAAACATGTGTGGATATTGTCAAATAAGACCCTTACTTACATTCACCAAAACTTCATTAAAATACTATCAAGTAAATTAAACCTTCTACACCTATTTTTTCCTGGGTAGGAGGAGTTGACACCAACAGTTTTGTTCATTTAACTTCCTATATTTTTATTCTAAAGTCTTGCTTGTGGTTAAAATATTATTTTCACCTTCTTATTTGATAAGGATGTTAAATAATTTTGCAAGGTTAAAAGGAAATGTAATGTGCATACAAATCATTTGGCCTTGTTATATTACAGAGCTAATGAAACTAACCTATTTACATCTTCTGTCTTTCTTGGTCTATAAATAACAGATTAACTATTGTAGACAAAGGGGTGAATTATTAGTTAAATAACTGTATCATTCTAGAAAGTCAATAGGTAGAATTTTAAAAGCAAGATGGACTTTATACAGGAAGATGTACTGTAACAAGAATTATGGAAATTCTATCAAATCCATACCACATTATATTTTCCTGTCTATGTGGGTTGGTTTCTTTGTCCTGTGTCTGTTTAGAAAAGAAAAAGAAAAAAAGGGAAGGGGTTTCCCTCCCCAGATTACTCTTTTTCAAAAGTAATTCAGTCAGTAAGTCAGATAAAAGCTAGTATTGCAAATAACAATTTCCTGAAAATTTTCTTATTAAGAGTACTGATTACCTACTACATGGACCCATGACTACCCATTGGGTTAAGTGTTGGACTGCTAGCCAAAAGGTCAGCAGTTCAAACCTCTCCCAGCTCCTGTGGTAAGACAATGAGTCTGTCTTCATCTGTAAAAGATGTTCAGTCTTGGAAACCCTTCAGTCTTCACTGTTCTTTAAGTTAGTAGGAGTTGAAATTGGCTCTATGACATTGAGTTAATTACCTACTAATTACTATGTCCAAAATCTTGATATTATTTCTTACTGAATTGACCCTTAGAACTACACAGTCTCTAGTAATTTTGGCCAAAGCTATACATTGCTTAAAAAAGAAAAAACCTTTTTCACCCTTCGGTTGACTTCAATGCAGTGTTTCATTTCTTTATTTCCTTCACGTGTCTGGCTATCCTAACTCAGTGTCCCAACTAGTATTCTGCCTCCTTCTACTCTGTGAATTGGAACTTCTTCGCTCTTTGATATTCACAGCTTGGTTATTTCAGAGTTACACCATGTGTTCCCATTGCTGCGATACTCACTCAAGGACAATTCCGCCCCAGATGGAGCCGTTGTTCTTATTTACTTAGATCTACTCTAGGATTCCACACCAGAAATCCAAAAACGAAAATAGTTGTTCTCAGTTAGGAATTTTTTTTTTAATATGGTGTTTAGTTCTGTTGAGTGACCACTCGTGCGTCCTAAATGGAAAGCGCTAGTTCCCACCTCCTTAGGTTCTGCGGGTACACTGCAGTTTTCCATGGTCCATAATCAGATTCTGCCAAATAAACCTCAGAAAGAGTTTGAGAGTGCTTTCTAATTTCTTACTGCCTTCCTTGCCCCTCACTATGTCAAATGCACAGTGTTGTATTGAACAGTAGCCTCCTAAAATTTCTGTCAGTTACTAATTCTTTCATAGTTTGAACCACTTTTCACACAGCCATCAGACTGCTTAATATCTTATCATCATTTTTATTTCAGTTAATTTCAAATCTAAGAAATGTTCCCAAAATAAACTCAGCTCACCTCTCTTAAATGCTCAGGGTACCACTAGCCGCCCTTTCAACCTGCCACTCAGTTGCCTAATGTGCAGAAGTTCTCATCAACCATGAACCTACAGAGCACTTGCTGGAGTTTTGCTAGGCTCACCCAGCTCAAATCGATCTCTCTAGATGAAACAATGACTCTCTCGAGAAGAGTTTATGATTTCATCAAAAGCCTTTAAAAAGTGTTTGGAACTGACGTACATACAATTGATCTGAGCATACCAAAAATATCAAAGCAAGGCAAGGTTGGAGCCAAGATTCAGTTTGCATTCGTGCCTCATACTTTCCCTTCTTCTACAATACTTGTCTCTGCTTGCATCAGTATGTGTGTCCAATCTAGAACAGAAAAGAGGAAAATGAAGTCAAGGGAAGGCAGACCTACCATCTGTAAATGGATTTATCCAAGGATGCCTTACAGATTGCTTAGGATCAACAGACAAGAGACTTTTCTACTCCCTACTATCAGGTAGCATGCATTGTTGTATCCACTGAGCTTGAAGGGATCATTTGAGATACATGTATGTTTATAATTAATGTAGCTATTCTCTACCTGAGTTTGTGTTTTAATTTATTTCAAAATTTCAAAGAAAAATAAATAAATCATCCAGAAAATACATTTTCTTTGCTAGTGTCAGAAAATGTTAAATGGTGGCTCAGCTAATATTTATATTAATGTGTTTATATATATTTTAAAAATTAATGCTGTGTATTAATTAGCAAGTTCAGTCTATTGGTTTTCATTACTATTCAGTCCAAGATACAGGTGAATTAAAATTGCAGTGTTACTGGTATAATGGTCAATTACATCCCGCTTGAATTATTCATAACACATACAAATGCCCCTACTTTTTAACTCAGATCTATGAATGAACCAGGTTTTCAAATACATATTTGGTGAATCTAAACTATTGTCTGGTTCCTGAGCATTCCTTTGCGGGTGTTACAAAGAAAATTACCATGACAAATCTGCTTAATGGTTATTCTGCAGATGTTCCATTACAAAATTACTCATGCTATTTATCTTCTGAAGCTGATTACCATTGTTACAGACGAGACCATCAACTATACTAATCTTGTTAATTGTCTAATTTCAGTTGTCTTGAAAACAGAGCAGCCTTTGGTGAAACCAATGAGCCTGACAGTAACCCTCAGAAAGTCTTGAAAACACTATAAAGCCTTCTTTCGGAAAATGAAAAGTTGTCCTGTAATTAACCAATATAAATAAATTTAATTAATTTTATTTAATAGCTTCTAAGCCACAAATGTGTAAAATTGTGTTTTATGTCTCCAAAACATAATTAGAATCCTCATTCAATAATGTATTTTATATTCCATGGGCTCATTCAAATTTTAGATTTTATACTTCCTGAGTTAACTTGCATGTGTGTGTATATGAAAAATCAATAAAAATAGAATGTATATGGAGAAAATAGCAGTCAGAAGATACAACAGGTCACATTTTGATGTACCTTTTTTTCTTATAAAAGGCAATATCAAAAGAGCACGAAAGAAAAATTATTGATCTTAAGATTAACATGCTTAGCGTTTTTCTAAGGTTCCCTCCATGGCTGGCAAATTTCTCACTTTGCACCTCTTAACATTACTTTTATCTTAAAAAAATTATTCCTGCGCTGAGTTTCTTCAGAATCCATTCTGATGACACTACTTTTCTACCTGGCAATACACAGTGATGGACATATGCGTAGTTCTATAATCCCATTATGCTATTCAAATGTCTTGTACATTATCAATGTCATTAATACAAATTATTTTATGCTTACATCCATCTCTAGATGAAAAGATATATTCTTTTACTCTCTCATGTTTTGAAAACATTTTATTGTAATTTGTGTGAAAATGTACAGTGCAGATTGGTTTTCCATTCAATGATTTATACACTTTTTTTTAGGATATTGATTGCAATCCTCAAAATGTAAGAGGACCCTTTATATGTATCCACCGTGTGTTTACCATTGCCATTTGTCCTTCTTAACTATCCTTTCCTGCCTTTTGATGCTGCAGATGCTGCCTTTTGATGGTTGTAAGGAGTGCCTACCTCACTAGTGTTAATAGTCATCCTACGGGTCTATTATTTGCAGCACATATAAAAACATTAGTGAAGATACAAAATGTCAAATATTATATGTATAAATTGTAGTCTCATTTAACACCCCCTCTCTGCTCAGCCTGAGTGTCCATTTATGTATACACTACCATTTTTCTTTTAGTTTGTGAATTTTCTTCACATTTCTTTCATTTATAGTTTGAAATTTATGTATTCTCTTAATGTCTGCTGATCTGGAAATATTCTAATTTTGCCATGATACTTGAGGGATATTTTCTGGACATATGATCCTTGGATGACATTTTTTTTCTTTCTTGGAGTTTATGTATGTGATTCATTTATCTTCTTCACTTCTCTGCGGCGTGCCTGCAGGATTTTATTTAAGAAATCAGTGTTTAATTTTATGAACTCTCCTTTGCAAGGAACTTTTTGCTTTTGCTCAGATGATTTACAGGTTCTTCCTTTGTCTTTAGATTTCTGATGCTTTATATATGTGCCTTGGTCATTAGCATTTAGAATCTATTCTACATAGGATTTGTTGAGCTGCAGGAATATGAATCCTCTCACTTTTCACGAAATCATGGAAGCTTTCTTTCCACCAGTCTTTGGCAGATTTTTGTCAATTGTTTTTGTTTGTGTGGTAGTTCCATAATCTGTTGTCAATTTGAGACTTAAGAGTGATGGGGTAGAGTTGAGCCTGTCAATCTGGTCTTATCTTGATGAACTCATTTGGAGGCACTAAGGAGATAAATAGCTCGCTGGAGGTGGTACACACACTCACTCCCTGTGAGACATTCTTATTGACAAGACACATGGAATTGTGCTAGGTTCCTGGAGCCAGAGGAGCCATGTGGAGACCTCTGCCAGTGCTGAGATGTTTACACTGCCACTGAATCCACAAGATTTTCCACCCACTGGCCTGGGATCTTCCTGAACTTAGCTTCATTGCATGTATTGCGTGAGTCTGAAGAGGAACTTATAGACAGGTATCAGACATATGGGTTAATATCAGACTTATGGACTTGATCTGGACTGGCTTGGGATGTTTTCTCAGTATTCAATTGCTCCTGTATATAAAGCTCTTTCTTATATACATATCAGTGTCTTTGAATTTGTTTCTCTAGTCTACCCACACTAACACGGTGTGTTTGTTTGTTTGCTTTTTGTCTCTACCTGGTCTGGTCCTGGAAAAGGGAAATATGCTTGGTAAAGAAGAAAGGCAGTGAAAAACAGGAACACCATTGACTTAATGGCTATTAACAATAGGCTCAAAGATAACAAACATTATGACGATGGAGTCCTGTTTGCTTCTGTTGTACTTAAAAGTACTTGACTTAAGAGTCTCTATGAGTCGGAAATTACTTGATGGAAGTTAACAACAAAACATTTTCTAGAATTCCAGTCACACATAAGTCATTGGCCATGTTGGGGGTCACATGATCCTTAGATTTTCATTATTTTTTCTCATCATTCATCTAAACTATTAATATAAAGAGACATCTGCAATTTCATAAATGCTGTCTTTCATTGCTTCAATATTCCAAGGGACAATTTCAGAAAATTTGTATTAACATTCTAGATTTGTATTAGCTAAATAAACAGTTCCAGTCTCAAAAACCCACAGAGGACCTCTATGAGTTGATGCAATAGCAGTGAGCTCAAGTGATCTTTTCATGGGTTCTAAGTTTTCATTCATTCTGTAAATTTGTTCTGATATCATTTCCCTTGATTCTTCTGGAGTTTAAGACTGTTTTCTTTGATTTTGTCTGGAATTTCCTTGATCTGTTTCTCAAATGCCTGAACAGATCAAGGTAAAACTGCATGGCTTAAAATCAGGAACAGTGAATATCAGGGTTGCATCCCTTCACCACACTTTTTCAATCTGCGTTTTTGCAGATAATTAGAGAAGCTGGACTCTTCAAATAATATGATGTATCAGGATTCGAAAAAGTCATTAAAAACCTGAGATATGTAGATGACACAACTTTGCTTGCTGAAAGTGAGGAGGACTTAAAGGACTTGCTGATGAATATCTGTGTTAGTCTGGGTAGAATAGAGAAACAAATTCTTGGACATTGGTATATATATAAGAAAGAGCTTTATATATAAGAGCAATTGAATATTTAGAAACATCCCAGCCCAGTCCAGATCAAGTCCATAAGACTGATATAAGCCCATATGTCTGATACCTACCTATAAATTCCTCTTCAGACTCATGCAACACATGCAATCATGCTGAATGCAGGATGATCACAGGCCAGTGGATGGGAAGTCTTCTGGATCCAATGGCATTGTAAGCATCTCAGCACTGGAAGGGGTCTCCATGTGCCTTCTCCAGATCCACAGATCTGGCTCCATCAGTCTCTCTCCATGTGTCTTCTCCACAGAGATGTCTTGCTGGGAGTGAGTGTGTGTCCCACCTCCAGCAAGCTATTTATTTCCTTAGTGCCTCCAAATGAGGCTATAAAGCTGCTATTTGATTGACAGGCTAAACTCCACCGCTTTACTCTTAAGTCTCAAATTGACAACAGATTATGGTACTACCACAATATCAATGACTAATGCATTCTTTAGAATGAATTACCACTGGACTGGGTATCTTTTATATAAAACTCTCTCTTATACACATATGAGTGTCTATGGATTTGTTTCTCCAGTCCACCTATACTAACACATTATGGTACCTCTGGAATGGGGTACTAGAAAAAGAAATAAAGATGGAGAGTAGATGTTTGTTTGACCTCTTCCGCATGGTAGTGTTTGGCTAGCCAGAAGTCAGATATATCCTTGAAGTTTACTGAGTTGTTTTTTGGAAATAATATGTGAAGTTAAAATTTGGATTATTTTGTTTGCTTGTTGCCTTTGGTTATTCCTGTTTGAAATGGCAAAATGAATGTGATTAATGTCTAATTTGAGCTCAGGGGCTAAATCGCTATTCAAATGTCTCAGAGATGCTACTAAGTGCAAATGATTGATAGAAAGTCAAAATGTCTGAGAGAAAACCTGGCTCTGATTTGATGTTCTCAGAGGTCTAATTCCATATTTTTTTATAAGTCGAATAGTTTAGATAAGGATTTAGATAAGCTAGATAAAGATTGAACTTGACCTTTAAGAACCGAGTTTAGTATCTGATTCTACTTTTTTATACTGATTTCTTCTGCTTATTATTGTGGATATAAGGATCTATAGAAATTATTTTGAGAAGTATGAAAATAGAGATCTTGTAAGCCCACTCATCTCAAGCCATTAATTTGATCTTTAGATGGGCTTAGGAAAGAAGGCTCTGAAAGGATAAGCCCCACCCGGTGCTTTGGAGTACTCAGAATATTTGCGTTCCAAGAGATCTGCCTAGGGGCAAGATTGACAAATTGAAGGAAAATGGAACTCTCTGGATTTTGGGATTTCAAACCTTTGGTTTGTGCCAGTAGCTGGGAAAAAAATCTGGAACCATAAGAAAACTCCTCTCTTGGACTGAATGTTATAAAGGGAGCCTATGGGCGGTCTGAAATGCTTGCTAGGTGACCATCTGGATCCACTTGTTGAGTGGAAGTGGGAGAACTTCAGCAATAAAGAGACAGGTTGAGTCTGCCCACTGACACCTGTGGACCTGATTTAAAGGAACTAGAGGAGAAGACGAGAGTGGGTTGACTGGTCTGAAGTTCATGACCTAGCACAAGGGGCTAGGCTTATTGAGAATTTGTGATGGGGCCATGATCTAAGGGCAAGGCTACCAGTGGGCACCCTGATGAGGCTAAGTGAGGCAGCCCACATTGAGTTGACCAGAACCTGACCAGATAGATGAAAAGAAGGTATTTGAGTCTGTGAACTAATGCATACTGCTGCACACTTTATGGATGACCTTTCCTGATTTGACCTTGCTTATGGATGCAGACTTCACAAGGTTCCAACTGGAATGAATATTCTTCATGTCAAAGAATATGATTGTTCTCCTTACAGCACTGGGTTGATGAAAAGGGACAGTATAGAAATTGGATACCCAAAATGGGGCGTATAAAGGCATGAAGTGGTTGGCTTATCAACTTTCATAGGTGGGGAATATATTCATAGGATTATAGGATTAAGTGGGAGGTGTTACTTAACTGTAATTGTTAGGCTTAGGATATTTTTGTTTTGTTCACTTATAGAATGTTATTTTTAAATGAGGATGGCATATATTGAATTATATGCATTTTAGTTTTATCCTTTTAGGTACAGATATGATTTTAGTATTGTTTGAAAATTATATATGCCTAAAGAGTTATATGGATGTGTTCAATTGACAAGGGGTGGTCTGTGGTGTCAATTTGGGACTTGAGAGGGTTAAGAGTGAAGGGGTGTTGTCTATCTGTCAATCAGATCATAGCCAATGAGGCCTCTGTGTGGGAATGGCCTTCTCCAGAGAATTCTTAGAATTCTGGTTCCTCCTTGGAGGCATGATACATCCTCTCTCTCTCTCTCTGCTCACTCCTTTGGAGATGCTCTACTGAAAAAACCCATAGTGCTACACCCTGGGAGCTGGAGAAGCCACATGGACCTACCCTGATACAACCAGACCTCTGGAGCCAGAGAAGCTACATAGAGACCCCTGCCAGCACTGAGATGCTTACAACGCCACTGGAGCCAGAAGACTTGTAGCCCCCTGTCCTGTGATCCTCCTGCATTCAGCATCATTGCATGTGCTTCATGAGTCTGAGGACTTTATAGATTGGCATTGGACATATGGGCTAATATTAGACTTATAAGCTTGAAGTGGCCTGGATTGGGATGCTTTCTTAATGTACAATTACCCTTTATATGAAACTCTGCCTTATACACATATGAGTTTATATGAATTTGATTCTCTAGTCCACCCAGACTAACACAGTTACTCAATTGTAAAGAAAATAAAACTCTTCACAATTACTCAGTAGACAACATAATGAAAAGTGGAAAAAGATGGTCATTTTCAAAAATTTTATTTTACTTCGATCAACAATCAACACTCATGGAAGCAATAGTCAAAAAAATCAAATAAGGTGTGATATTGGCCAAATCTACAGAACAAAAACTATTTAAATGTTTATAGGCAAAGATGTTACTTGGAGCACTGAGGTGTTCCTGTGTCAAGCAATGGTATTTTCATTAATTTCACATGAAGGTTAAATATTGGACAATGAATAAGGAAGACTCGATGCATTTGAATTATGCTCTTGGAGAAGAATCTTGAAAGTACCTGTGGAGTGTCAAGACAGCAAATTCCTCTGAGAAGACATTTAGTCAGAATTTTGCTTAAATGTTAGGTGAGTAGAAGTGGTAGGGCCACCGTTGTGTCACTGAAAGATTATGGAAAGGAAGGGAAGGGGATTTAGCCTGTCTGGGCCAAGGTGGGTGTTTGCGCAGTCCTTTGGGCAGTCCCAAGCAAGGAGACCTGGCACCTGCTTCCTGCGTTGCTCAGGCTGTGGTCTAGTAGAAGAGGTTGTGGCTGTGAGGAAGAGTAGACTCGGTGGCAATGAGTTTGAGTTTCTTGGCTTTGTTTTTTTCTTGAGTGTTTAGTGGGATTCGTGCCACACAGTAGGCACTTACTACCTAAGTACTGAATGAAAACATAAATAACTGTCAACATAGAAAATAGCTGTGTTTATGCTGTATGTGTTCATTTAAGTGTAAACATTTCCCCAATAAGCCTTACTTTTGGTTCAATTACTCAAAACAGCTTTAACATAAGCTCACTGCCATCCAGTTAATGCTTTCTCATCGTGATCCCATAGTGGGGCAGGGCAGAACAGCCCCTGTGGGTTTCTGAGACGGTAGCTCGTAATGGGAGGAGAAGCCTCAACTGCCTCCCGAGGAGTGAGAGTTGCTTTTGAGTGCTGACATTGCGGTTAGCAGTCTAACCATAAGGCCTCCAGGGCTCCCATCTTTAACATCGGATTCATCCAATGCTTCAAGAATACCTGAGCAGTCAATTTAGAATGGGGGGAAATGTTTAATGTTATATCCTGGATCAATCTGCGAATCCAAAAGCCTTCATTATGTAATTTTACAATATTGATAATTTATTTCGTGTTAAGAAACTGTATTTGTTTTTACTTTGCATTGTTCTCCTGATGATTAGTAGATAGTCATATAATTACTCCTGGTGTTATAGTTATAATTTTAAAGGAAATAGAAACAATAGTAAATATTTCTACTTATAGAAATAGAAATAACTAGGAAAGATCTAGTAAAGAAATATCGAATTATCTTATAGAAGCATACAGCACTCAATTACGGTAGAGAATATACACAATGATATTAGAAAAGTTTAATCTGTTTTCATTGCATTTGCATATTAGTATAATTCTTTCAGTAATTTTTAAATACTTTTTCTAGAAAATCTACTTTGGGGAATTTAACAATATATGTGGAATTTAACACTTAATCTTTATTTTATGTCTCATCTATGGCCACATTTTTGCAAAAAACTGTCAAGAGAAGATGCAGGAAACATGGATTTCAATGATTAAAAAAATGAAAACAGAGTCAAGTTGTCAGTGGATGCATTTCTTTACTACCCGTTTCTCTAAAATGAACAAAAAGGCAATGACCCTCCCTAAAGTCCCATGACACTGATTCCATTTTATCCTTTCATATAAAGCCTTTAATATCTTCCATCTATAAACATAGGTTAGCTTTTTCTTGGTATCTTATTCCATCTCAGCGATATTGTCTCCTTTGGAGCATACAAACACCTCCTGTCTTGCAGGTATAAGTTAATGTATTATCAAACCAAAGGAAATAAAGAACATTTTGAAGAAAACTAAAGATAGAAAGAAGATTTTTATATCCAACTTTCTCAATATTACTTGTGAAAAATACAAGTAAAACCCTTTGAGAGGTTTTAGAGAGGGCAAAAAATTATAATAAAATGTTAAAATTTCTACTGCTCCTGGGACGTCCAAACCCCATTTGGATATGCATTTCTTTGGCAAATACAAGAACAAAAAAGGTTAACAAATGGGAAGAATTAACTAGATTCTGTCTCATTTCCCCAAAGATTGATCTCTCGTCTAATTTATAGCACTTTAGATCCTAGGACCCTTAATCTTGTTCACAGAAGGAGTAGCTGGTGGCCCCGAATCGATCAGACACTAAGGTTAATTGGGAAAATGTTGAATTGTTAATGTGCTCAATGGAAGCCAGTCTATTGAATAGATAGGAGTGAGATGCACCTTCCTGGGTGCTTTTCAAAAAAGAAGGTAATGTAACGGGGCCCACAGTGATGGATTGACTCAGCGGTGACAACCATGAGCACAAACAATTGGGAGGATGGGCAGTGTTTCCTTCTGCTATGCACAGGGTCATTATGTGTTTGACTCGACTCAATGGCTCCTAACAACAACAATGTGGTGGTCTGGGAGGGGGGAGGGGGGAGGTAGTCTTTTCTCTCTCCAGCGATTGATATAATTTTATCAAAAAATTAAACTAATGTAAAAATAAATGTACTTAATTGATAAAGATAAGTAGGTTTTTTTGTGACTTTACAGTTTTCTATCATGTATAAAGTTATGAAATGGTATTTTTTTGTGGTTGTACGTGTTCGAAGTACAAACTATTGCATGAGATACTGAATCATCAGGAGACCTAAGACCAAGTGTTGGTTCTTCAGTTAATGAATGGTTTAACTCTATGAATTTTTACAGATCATTTAACACTTGTTCATGATATAAAGTATTGGGTTGCACTAAAATACATAAGACTTGTCACATTCTGATTGATGGAGCTAAAATAGCAGATGGTCTTATATTATTTTCAGGAATTTCTTTTTGACTTTTAATTCCCTACTCTCACTCTTGATCTACCACCTCCTTCATGAGCTTCTCTTAACATATCCTATAAATCTGCTAGGTTTTTAAACACCTGTATGTATCTCATGGTGTTTTTGAGTTAACAGGAGTATAAATAGGCTGTTTTGATCAACTAGCAATGGCATGTTAAGGGCAGAGAAATTGCTAAGAGTAATCTTTAAAGAATCTAATTTTTGGAAGATGGAGGTTTGGGGAAGGAATGTGAAGGGGAGGGTCGTTATCTGCAGGAAAAGTAATAATAACAAGAACTTATGTGAAAATTTATTTTCTTTGTGTTCTCACCAAGACCTAGTCTTTCTAAACAGTGTGGACAATCAGTGATAAAATGCATTTTTTCCCAGAACAATCATTAACCGGTCTAAGTTCTACACTAGGGCCTGTCTCTGGGTGGACTTCGATACACAGCCATTACCTTGGATTATACTCCATTCATTCCTAACACCAATGGAAAAGACAGGGGGCATTTGATGCTTCAGGATGGTGAGTGCTCCAGAGGAAAGGGCCTATCATAAGGGTTTGTCAGCCATTTAACTGCAGAAGACAGTACCCTGTCTTCCTAGCTTATTAATCACAATCATGTGACGCATCAAAATTTCATTTAATTTTCTGCTTTATTGTCTGCTTTGCTCATAAAAGCACAACCAAAGTAAGTACCTTGTAGCTAGAGACATACTTTTTTCCTAATGTTTTAGAAATATAGTCTACCTAAGATTATTCCTTGATTGAATTAGACAAGCACCTGTAATACTTAAATATTTAGAGCTGACATTGAGACCGATGCTCCCTACATTTATATTTAACTTAAAAAAATTGAAGATCAGAAGCATTTCCAAGAATGCTTGTATCTGGCAAAACTAACCTCAGCCAATGATCTGCTCTCTAATTCTACACTTCTGTCACTTTCAGAAGGGTATGTAAGTGGAATCACACAGTATGTTTCAAT
>NW_022103908.1:13283305-13287328 GCF_000313985.2 Echinops telfairi | reverse complement strand
AGGGAGGGGAAAAATGAGGACCTAATGTCGGGGGTTTAAGTGGAGAGAAAATGTTTTGAGAAACGGTGTACAAATGCGCTTTACACAATTGATGTGTGTATGGATTGGGATAACAGTTGTATGTGCCCCTAATAAAAAGGTTAAAAAAATAAGAAGAAAACTATTATGTGCCATATATTATGTTCAGTGCTAAGTGAACACACCTACTCCTTACTTACCACATATACTTCTTTCTAGCATTGTGCACATACAATAACAGTAAAACAATAATACCAGAGATCTACTATTTGGTATTATATTAACAAGGCCCAGCACAGGATGGCAAGATGTAGATCATTCCCTCCCTCAAGGAGGGTCTCCTGGACGGCTCCAAGAAGTTGGCAGGGTCTGGCCCAGCCGCTCCATTCCTTCCTGCTAGCCGGGAGGCTGAGTCCACCTGCCAGCAGAGTGCCAGCCTTCTCCACGGCCCGGGCTCAGGGCAGAAGCACCCAGGCAGCAGGCACGGGTTCTGAGTTCCCTCTCTTGCACAGTCCAAGAACCTGCAGCTGAAAGTTACCGTGGACTCAAAGGGAAGTTTCAAGAGGGTGTTTGGAAGGATTGCCTGGACATTGATTGACATCTCAAGTGAGTGGAGTGGTGCCTGAAGCTTTGCCTCCCTGAGGGTGGTGTACTTCCTGCAGGCACACTTGAAGGGAGCCCAGAGCCATAGCAGGCCCATGGGTAGAAATGTGAAGGTGAGGCTGGCAGGAGTAAGGGTGAGGCTGGCAGGAGGCCTGGAGGCGCCTCCTGGATGGAAATTGTGCCCTCGTGGAGCTCAGAGGTGAAATGGCTGAGCAGTAAACCTTGGTGACACTGCCCAGCTTTATACAGCTCTGCCACACTTCCTTCTCCACAGAGGGATTGTCCAAACGGGATTCATCTCAGGAATGAGTATATCAGTAAGTCATAGATGTGATTGTTTATATAAACTTATTTTCTGAATAAAATTTGAGAAATGGGTAGTTTAAGAAGGGGGGGGACTTCATTTTTTGTATACTACAGATTTTCATGTAACAATCTGTTCTTTGTAACCTATGTTGATCAGCTAAAAGTGGATGTCGTGTGAAAGGTAATATATTTCTAATTCAGCAATGATAGTTCGTACCATTGCACACTGAGGAGCAGGGACAAAGGACTGTGGACATACATCTGGGAGAGCCACTTAGGAGGAGGAGTGAAACGGTTTGGAGAGTGGTGACTTTGGGCCTGGATTTTGAAGGATTTGTGGAAGTCCAGAAGTGTTTCCAATTCTGGGAAGAAGAAGAAACCACTTGAAAATGTGATTGCATATGGCATGTCTGAAGATCACTGAACAGGTTTTGACGGTGAGAACTATGAATACATAAGGGAAAATCGCTCTTGGAAACTTGGAGAGGGAGAGATTCCAGCTAAGCGGAAAATTATTCTTTGTATCATGTTTGTCATGGCATGTTGCTGGCATGACCCGTATGCCGTGAAGGACAGGAAGAAGTGCCCTTTGTTTTCTTTTGAACCGGCCATCCTCAATGCCTGCTATTGTCTCTGAAACTTACCATTTGAATTTTGTCCTTCGAGAACTGACTGTAATTTCTTCTGCATGCATGTAACTTGAAATAAAGGGAAAAAAAAGAATGCTTCCTAGGACTCTAAAAATTCCTAGGCATACACAGACATTTTCTTGAAACCCCTGCATTTTTAAGTAACGAATTAGGAGCCATTTATCAGATTGGATTTCTTAGAAAGGAAAACAAGGCATACTACTTTAGCCGGAACAGAGAAAATTTGAAAGCGTAGCATGTTGGATAGGCTTTAAATAGACAGACGGTCTACACACGGTCTAGCCCATGACCTCACAGTAATCCATTGAATGAAATTATTGTTCATTCACATAAACCAGTAATCTTACTCTCCAGTATTTGGTGTTTATATTATCTTAATCTATTTTCCCCACATTTTGAGAGGACATGAACTAGAACTCACTGCTCTGCATATGTAAAAACTCAGAATATGCTAATGTGACAAGAAGTGATGGCTGGGATTCAGGACCAGTTTATGTAATCCAAAAGGATGTGTGTAAACGTCTGTGAGGGTCTGGAAAACCAGATCCAGTCTAAATTTGGCAGCTTCTGTGTATCTTTAAGTGCTAATGCCACACAGAAATGCAGACTCGTAATTCTAAAAATATTTATCTGCCTAACCCTTGTGGCACAATTGAACTGACCCAATGGCTGATGGTTAGTTCTCCCCAGCATCTTCAAGATGAAAAATCCCGGCTACCTGTTTCTGCAAAGACTACACCCTAGGAACCTTGTGTGACAGTTCTCTCCCACCTAGTGTTACAATGGCTCAAGTTCAAGTGAATGATACACACACATCTGAAGCATGGGCTTGAAAACATTTTCCTGTCTGGGAAGTATCTGATGGTATGGATGGGAGAGAGAGAGCTCAGCATATCGATGGGTGGATAATGCCAAAGAAAAGTAAATTTCTGTTCTTTATATTCTGCATCCATAGAATAGCAACTACCTTGGTTTTGATAAGCTCATGCCAGAGTTTGGCAAGATTTCAGTGAGTTAACGAGTTGTGTTGCAGTGGATGACCACTGTGAGATGGAAGGAACTTGATGGCAGTCTGTTTGTTTTGGTGTTTGGGGCATGGTCATGTAACTCCCTCAACATGATTGGCTGGAATTATGTAAATTGAGTTGTATATGTTGTTCCAAGGGGGTTGATCAGTTTGTGGTCCTTGTACAAGGGTCACATCTTAAAAGTAATTTCCTCATGTGCAGGCCATCACACTGAGGTTTAAGGGGACCTCATTACCATCTATAAGAAGAGCCTGAATCAGAGCATGTCCTTTGGACCCTGTACCCTGCATCCCTTTGCTGAGAACCTTCTAGACGCAGATGAAAAACTGAAATACTGAAGATGGTATAAGGCAGCAAGACAGGGCTAGGCTCGCCAGTCCAAGGATCAAGGTAGTGGGCTTGAGGACTCTCAAATTGGAGCTGAGTGTTTGGGCATGAGCCTTTCTGGTGGAGTAAAGCAAGCTAATAATGCTCGTCCCTGGCAGTAGTGACCTGAGGGTGTCCCATGAGGGGTTGCTTTGAGTGTTTCTCTGGGGGGGTCTTCCTACACCACAGGGGAGTCAGATGCCTCTTGACAGGAGGTTTATCAGTGCCTGTTAACACTTGCTTGTGCAGGGCAAGAGGGATCTGAGTGGATCCTTTGCAGGAGCTATACTATAGATCCCATTCCTGGACAACAGGGGAGAGGTAGCATGGAAGAAATAAAGTAATAACGTGCTTCAGGCCCAAGGAACATTCTGGAAACCTACAGTCGAGGCTAGTGAGGGCCCTAGTAGAACAGAAGCCTCGGGACCCAGGCAGGCCCCCAAGCAACAGGATAGAAGCCAGCGGTAGCTCTCACGCAAAGACAGTATCGGACCTCACCCATGGCATGCCTACTCAGACGCAGAAGAATGGATTGGGTAATATGGGAGAGACTAAATGTTCCCTTTGAGAATCTGTTGTTATTGTTTACATTTTGTTTTCTGTAAATAATGAAAATGGCTTTCACTTCCCAACATTTTGTACGTCTCTCACCTACCTGAGATGATCATGGAGGGACACAGCCGTGGAAGGACGGGTCATGCCAGTGGGTGTATGTGCCTCCTTCTTATGGATGTATGATGCTTGAAGTTCAACTTCTGTGCACGTGCAATGTAGACAAGCAGACAATACCAAAACAAAACAAAAGGAAAATCAAGCTCACAGAGACCCTGTAGGGAAGATCCCAACTGTTCCTGTGAGTTTCCATGACTGTAAGCGTTTAGGGATTAGAAAGCCCCACCTGTCTCCCATGAAGCAGTTGGTGGTTTCGAACTGCAGACCTTATTGTTAGCAGCTTGGTCCGTAACCGCTATGCCACCATTAAGTGTTTCATACTTAGTACTTATTAAGTATAAGCATTTAATATAAAATATTATATTTGAATACCTTTTTTT
>NW_022103908.1:13277469-13282706 GCF_000313985.2 Echinops telfairi | reverse complement strand
AGTATAATAGTTAAATATATATATAATTTATATATGATTCAGATAATGGTCAACCAAGGAAATTTTACCTGATCCTTAGTACCTTAATCCTCAGTTTCCTTCTCTGGGCACCCAACAAAAGCACCCTTGTCTGATATAGTTACATGAAGATGCTAACTCAATTATCAGCTTTGCCAAATAAGGCTGAATTATTTACACGATGCTACATATTGAATCACAAATAGCACATTAAATTTATATCAAGCTCTTTGTACTCACCCCCCACAATATTTTTGTTCTATTGATGAATGATTATACATTACCTAGAATAAAGAATATACATAGCATCATTATATAATTATTGTAATTGAAAGAAACTGAGCAAAGGAGTACCTAACTTTTTATTCTCTTTCTTAATTACTTATTCATTCTTGGTTTAATGGCTGAGAAATATTTCTTCTATTGTTACTGAAAGATAATTCCAATACCTTTAAGGATCTATAACAGAGGTCCTATATGTGGAAAGAAATGTCATGTGAAAAGAATTGGGAAATTACTTGATCTATTCGGTTAATAAAAGACTTTGGAAACAGTAAGGTCTTAAAATACTGCAATCCTTTTGCATGTAGAAACACTACCTAAAATTAGTTGATCTTCTGCCGCCATCTGGTGGTTGCCTGAAGTATAACTCAATTATGAACAAATCCTTAAAAGCTATTTTGAACTTCTTAGTAACTTTTTGTGGAAAGTCATTGCTTATAAAAACTGGATAATAAATATGACTTAGCAGGAATGGTTGATAATAGCATCGTTTAATTGATGCTTTCTAACTCTGAGGAAACTTCAAATGGAGTGGTTAGAATATCCACACAAACTTTAAATTTACGCTTGTGATTGCCTCCCTTTGAAACTATCCCCCTGCTCTCGCCTACATCGTACATTGGGCCCATTTCCACAAGAATTGTTTAACTGTGTAATCATTTCCATTCAGGTTAATAGAAGGAACCGGTGCATGGCTGCTGCGTTCACCGTTGCTGTCTTCGCTGGCTGCGGCTAAGGTGAGCCTCGTGACGTGGTTTGAACGCCCTGTTCCAGGACCCAGCACAGTATGGCAGGTCCTACTTAAGTTCAGAGGAACCGTGATGGCAGCTATTACTGATGTCTGCCACTGTTCATAGAACCTTCATTCATGATTTTCACCAAATAATACCCTCTTTATTTCAAACCCAAGCCTATTCCAACTCAACTCCCTCTAGAGGGCATCAGCACGAACGGAGTGGCTTTTTATAGAGATTTACCTTTACTAGAGACATCTCATGTGCTAGTTTGATGTGTTGACTGATGACAAGTTGAACACTAGTGGTAGATTTCATATCCCAAGTGTGTACAAACAAGTGTTACATCATACCAAACATGTGAATGCTTTCCTAAATTTACACTATTTAAAAGTTCACATGGATATCTTACGTAGGGCTATTTATGGATTCTTTCAGGCTCCTTTTATCTATGGATCTGTCATTTTCTAGGTTCTACTTAATTTTCATAGCTGTATCTCTAAAATGATTTTTATAATTGGGCAGTCGTTCCTTACAACACAATTCTTCCTTTTGAGAATTATTGTTGGTATTCTATTTCTTTTTCCTTCCCAGATAAAATTGACTCAGCCTATCTAGATATACAAATAAACCTTGCTAAGATGTTGATATTTGAGTCTTTAAACCTAAAGATAAAGATCACATAGAAAAAAACAGAATATTCACTATTTTAACTCATCCACATGTTTCTTCATTTATTTAGACCTTCTGTGACTTCCTAAAATGTTAGACTTTTTTTTTTTTTTTTTAGTTTTTAGGAGTAGTTTATCTTTAAATTACTGATTATCAGCTTCTTGTTGCTTGTTAGGTATTTGCTATGAAAAATTCATTGTGCTTCAAGATAATTATCTTGTACTTCAAGATAATTTTTGCAATGTCCTTTTGACAATGATTATAAGACCATTCCTCTTGAACCTGTAATTCCTGGCAGAGAAAACCGTATGATTTCTGAATCAAAATGGCCAACACAGTCTATTTCGGCTCTCTAGTGCCTAGGATAACAGTCTTTTTGTGTTCCGTTTCCTTTGTGAGAGGTTCCAATTTTCCTAGAATCATACGTTGTATATTCCAAATATACTTTGTATATTTGTAGCAGTTTTTTCTCATTTTGAGTAATACCCCACCAGCAAATAAATGCTCCAAAGGACTTACTCCCACCGCTTTATGCCATCCATCGTAGTATGGTCCCCTCAGCATTGAGAAAGCTACACTTTCCCAGGCATCTCTTGAGTGCCTTCTGACCTGAGGGGCTCTGCTGCCACTACCTCTGACCAGGTTCTGCTCTTGTTCATTAGATTTTCATTATCTGGCAGTGTTTCGATGCTATCCGTAATGTTTTCAGTGGCTAATTTCTTTGAAGAACAGGCCTATTTCTTCTTCATAATCTGGTCTTAGCTTTGCTTAAACATATTCACCTGGGTGACCCTGTTGACATTTGAAATACCAGTGATACAGTCTTCAGCATCACACAAGCTACCACAGTATGACAAATTGGCAGGCAAATGCTTGAATATGCAACTACAGATTGAATTATTGCTTGGATATAGAGATATAATTAATTCTGTGCTGTTATCCTTTAACCTGCTTTATTTAATTACACATTTAAGGGTTGTTTTCTAGATTTTATCTGCTAATATTAAATTGAGGATGTTGGTTTCTATGTCCTTGAATGTTATTGACTACCACCCACCTGTGAGAATGGGGCAGAATGAAGGGGAGATTCCATAAAGGAATCCATATAGAAAAAAACCTGTCAGGAAACGGATTGTGGTAGTAGATGTACAATTCTGCGAGACATGATTGAACTATGGAATGATTTGATATATGTATAAATCCCGTTTTTTTTTACAAAAAAAAAGGATGTCCAAATCAAAAATAGTGAAACTAAATGACTGGCAAAGAAATTAAGGAATTGTTGGTGTTGTTGTACAATAGTATTGTCACTAAGAAATCTTTCTGGCACTATCTTGTAAACCATAACAGGAAATTCCTATGTTACTGTGGGGGGCATTAAGTCAATGCTAAGCCATAGCAACCCTCCATTCACTCACGTTCAACACTGCCCAGCACTGCATCATCCTCACAACTGTTGCTGTAGTTGAGATCATTAACACAGCCCCTGAGTCAATCTATCTAATCGAGGGCTCGTCTTCGTTCGCTAATCTTCTAGCATGCCTCACAGGGTGTCCTTTTTCAGTGAATGGTCTCTCCTGATGACATATTCAAAGAACATGGGATGAAGTCCCATCTTCCTTGCTGTAAAGTGTATTCTGTTTGTACTTCTTCCAAGATGGATTGGTTTGTTTTTCTGGCAAAGAATTCTACTTTCAATAAAGTAGTATACTTTCAATAGGCTTCCCCAAAATAATTCAAATGTATCCATTTTTCTGCAATCTGTTTTATGCATTGTCCAATTTCCACATGCAGATGAGACAATTAAAAACATCTGCTCTGGGGTCTGGTGCACCCGAGGCCTCAAAATGTCATCCCTGCTCTTCAACACCTCAGCAAAATTTGTGCAGCAGATTCAATATACCGTTTGTTTGTTCTTTCACTGAAACTTCTATGCATATTGATTGTGTGTGCAAGCAAAACTTGACTATTTCAAGGATTTGAAGTTTTTTTCCCTCCATTTATCATCATTTATATTGGTTCAGTTGTGAGGATTTGGGTTTATTTTACATTAAATTGTGATCCACACTGAAGTGCTTCATAGCGGGCTGAAACATTTGCTGATATTCTATCTTGATCTTCATCAGCAGGGGCTTTAAGTCCTCTTTGCTTTTAGCAAGCATAATTGGATCAAGTTGTTAATAAATTTGCCTTCGCTCTGATATCTCATTTTCTTAATATAGACCAGCTGCTAGAACGATTTTTTCAGTGTACAGATTAAATAAGGATAGTGAAAGAATGGAACCCAAACACACACCTTTTCAGACTGTAAACCACAAAGTCTATGCCCTTGCTCTGTCAAATGACTGACTCTCAGTCTACGTACAGGTTGCACATAGACACAGTGAGGTTTTCTGAAATTCCCCTTTTTCTCAATATGATCCATAGTTTAACATAGTTCACACATTCAAATACATTTGCATAGTCCATGAAACACAGATGTCTTTCTGGTATTCTCTGCTTCTAGCGAGGATCCAGCTGATGTCAGCAATAACATATCATGTTTCAAGTCCTCTTGTGAAATCCAGCTTGAATTCTTGGCAGCACCCTGTTGATGTGCTACTACAACAGTTGTTGAATTATTTTCAGCAAAAGTTTACTTGCATGTAATATTCATGATATTGTTTAATAATTTCCTCATTTTGTTGAATGACTATTCTTCAGAATGGGCACAAATATTAATCTATTCCAGTCAGTTGTCCAAGGAGCTGTCTGCTAATCTTCTTGGCATAGATGAATGAGTGCTTTGGGTTCTTCTGTTTGTTGAAACATTTCAGTTCATACTCCACCAAGTTCTGTACCCTTTTTTTTCTTCTAATGTTTTCAGTGAAGCTTCAATTTCATTCTTCAGCTTTTTTGACATCCTACCACAGGGGATGGATGAATATCTACCAGGTCTTTTTGGTGCAGTGTCTCTTTTGATACTTCCTCTACCATTCAATATTTTTCCAAAGAATCCTTCAATATTTCTTCTCAAGACTCCTTTTTTTTAATTCACTTCTTTCAGCTTAAGATACGCTGAACTGGTTCTTCCTGTGTACCTTTGTAATGCCTAACATTTGCCCACCTTATTTTAATACTGTATTCTGTATTCTTGAGATGCCCTTGGAGTTTTTTGTTCAGCACTTTTATTTTACTATTCTTTCATTTGCTTTACCTACTCAATATTCAAGAGGTAGTTTCTGAGTCTCTTCTGATATCCGCTTTAATCTTTATTTCCTTTCTATCTTCTTAATGATTGTTTTTTTCATGTGTAATATTCTCAATTTCATTGCATAGTTCCCCAGGTCTTCTCTCATTAGTGTTCTATATCAAAAATCTGTTCTTGAGATGTATTCAAAGTTCAAGTGAGATAGACACAAGGCTATTGTGGTAGTTATATAATTTTCAATTGGAGTAGATTATGAGTGAAGGGGTGGAGTCTAGTCTGTCAACCGGATCATAGACAATGAGGCTTCTGTGCGGGCATGACCTTCTCCTGAGAATTCTGGG
>NW_022103908.1:13274381-13275597 GCF_000313985.2 Echinops telfairi | reverse complement strand
CAGTGCTTTGTTTTGCTGTATAGAAAGTTGCTATGAATTGAAACTGACTCGAGGACACCTGATCATAACATATATTGGAGTCAGAGGAATTAAATTTTAGTTGCTTATCTCATAACTTCAGCTTCATAGGAATCAAACACCATTTTAGATTTTTCTCTGTTGCTTATTGAGTTACTATCAAGCAGAACCAATTCAACGATACCTAACAAAAACAACAACCCTTCTGTAGGCCCTTGGTGGAACTGTTTGAGAATCCAACTATTACATGAAAGGTGGATGGTTTGAACCCACCAAGAGGCACAATCTGGCCATCAGATTGTGTAAGATAGCCTTGAAATCCTGGGGATCTAGTCTACCCTCCTGGGGTCACCATGAGTTGGGATTGACTTGAGAGCAAGTGACAAAAACAGCTACCCACTTTGCCAAAAAAATTAGCTGTTATGGTTATTTTAAAAAATATTACTCTTGGATGCTTTTCCTACACAAGTTATGTCATAACCTACGCAGGGTTATGAGAAAAAAATCCTTTGTTTTCTGCACCATATTTTGTTACAGAAATGGACCTCATAGCATTGTTGCTACTATCTCAATTGGTTTTCCTGATATGTTTGTATTAGTACATTTTCTGGTCCCTTTGCTGTGTCCTAATTTTTTCCCCTGTGAACGAATGGATGGGATAGCAAGTTTTAATATACTGATGTAGGTCATCATTGCTTCTTATGTGAACACTTAAACCATGTACTTCGAGCAGCGACTCGCCCTGGCCCCAGTCTGACTTCTGAGCCTTCATTCAAAAGAGGAACTATCTGGCTAAAAAACTAAATTAAGTCTGATCCGGTCTCTTGATAAAAAAACAGATTTCTCCATTTCATGAAATGCTTACAAAACACTCCAAGTACAAGTATGATAGTTTTCATTCAAAAAAAATGAGAATGTTGCCTTTTCCTATTTTTCACTTAAGAAAGCACTAACCATTGCATTGGTTAATCTCCTACAAAAGCCCTCTTTAAAGTGTTGAAATGCAAGGATATTACTTTGAAGAGCAAGGTGCATGTGATACTTCCATAATCTCCTGGCAACTTGAACACAGGGGTGGAGCCTCTCTATCATGTCACAGCCAGTGGTGCCTCTGTGTGGGCATGGCCTTCTCCTAAGCATTATGGGAACGTTTTCTTCCTCCCTGGAGACAGGGCACACTCTCTCTATGCTACATCCT
>NW_022103908.1:13272924-13273877 GCF_000313985.2 Echinops telfairi | reverse complement strand
AGTTTGCACCCACTGGCCTGTGATATTCCTGCATTCGGCATCATTGCATGTGTTTTGTGAGTTAGAAGAGGACTTTATGATTGGTATCAGACATATGGGCAAATGTCAGATGTATGTACTTGATTTGGACTGGGCTGGAATGTTTCTCAATATTTAATTGCTCTTACATATAAACCTCTTTCTTATACACATATGGGTCTCTATTGATTTGTTTCTCTAGTCTACCCAGACTAACACACGTCTGTTGCGTGAGTCTGAAAAGGAATTTATAGACTAGTATCAGACATATGGGCTAATATCGGATGTAAAGGCTTGACCTGTACTGGACTGATCTGGGGTGTTTTCTAAATATACACTTACTCTTTGTTAAAAAGTCCTCTCTTACACACAATATGAATGTCAATGAAGGTTTCTCTAGTCTACCCAGACAAACACAGTGCACATGACCCAAGCCATGATATTTTCAATTGTCTCTTATGTGAGGATGGACATTGAAGAAAGGTGAAGGAAGAAGAATCAATGCATTTGAATTATGGTATTGGTGAAGAATACTGAAAATACCATGCACTACCAAAAGAACAAACAAATCTGTCTTGAAAAAAATGCAGTCAGAATATTTCTTAAAGGCAAGGAGGTTGCGAGTTTATCTCCTGCACTTTGGACATGTTATCAGGAGACACCATCCCTGAGAAAGAACACCACGTTTGGGAAAGTAGAGGGACAGTGAAAAAGCGGAAGGTGCTCAATGAAATCGATTGACTATTGCTCCACCAATGGGCTCAAACATAAGAAACATGGTGAGGACAACGTAGAACGGGGCAGGGTTTAGTCCTGTTGTTCACAGGGTCACTAGGAATCAGAACCGACTCAACAGCACCTAATAATCAAAGAGCAATAACTTTCTTAGAAATTAAGATACTATTTATATAAATTCATAAACATCAGTGATCTTA
>NW_022103908.1:13250754-13251862 GCF_000313985.2 Echinops telfairi | reverse complement strand
CATATGAAGTTGGTAATCAGTTTTTCCATTTCTTTGAAGAAAGATGAGGGTAATTGTATCCGGATTGCATTAAATTTATATAGTGCCTTCAGCAGAATTGACATCTTGACTATACTGAGTCTTCCAATCCATTGAGCATGGGATATTGTTCCATATGTTGAGGTCACTCTTGGTTTCTTATAATAGTGTTCTGTATTTTTCCCCACATAGCTCTTTTGTTCTTTTAGTTTGTATATCCCTAGATATTTCAATTTGTGTTTGGCTATTGTGAAGAGTACCACCTTTTTTATCTTCTCTTCTGTGGTAATATCTGAAGTGTATAGCAGTCTGATGGACTTCTGTTTGTTGATCTCGTATCCTGCCATTCTGCCAAACTCCTCTATTGCTTCCAGTACTCCCCTTGTGGAGTTTCTGGGATTTTTCATATATAAAATCATATCTTCTGCAAATAACGACAGTTTCACCTCTTCCTTCCCCAGACAAATGCCATTGATATCTTTTCTTTGCCTTATGCTGTTAGTTAAAAACCTCCAGCACAATATTAAATAAGAGTGGGGACAAAGGGCATCCTTTTCTGGTCCCCCTTTCCAGTGGGATTGTGTTAGTCTTTTCTCCATTGACTACCACGTTGGCTGTTGGTTTTTCATTTATAGCTTGTATAGTCTTGAGGAATTTTCCTTCCATCCCTATCTTCTCAAGAGTCTTAAACAGGAATTTGTGTTGGATGTTGTCGAATACTTTTTCTGCATTTATCGATATTATCATGTGGTTCTTATAGTTTTTCATGTCAATGTGGTGAATGTTACTAAATGGTCTTTCATATGTTGAACTATCCCTGCATCCCTGGTATCAATCCGACTTGGTCATGGTGAATTGTTTGTTTTATATATTTTCGTATTCCACTGGCCTGTATTTTCTTTCTTTTATTATTATTATTATTTTTAAAATCATTTTATTGGGGGCTCATACAATTCTTATCACAGTTCATACATCCATCTATTGTGTCAAGCACATATGGAAATTTGTTGCCATTATCATTCTCAAAACATTTGCCTTCTACTTGAGCCCTTAATATCGGCTGCTCATTTTCCCCCTCCTTCCCCACTCC
>NW_022103908.1:13240788-13249346 GCF_000313985.2 Echinops telfairi | reverse complement strand
GACATTAGGATTGCAACCCCTGCTTTTTTTGAATTGCTGTTTGCTTGGTATGCCTTTCTCCAGCCTTTGATTCTCAGCCTATTTTTGTCTGTAGCATTGAAATGTGTCTCCTGTAGACAGGAGATTGCTGGGTTGTGTTTTCTAAGCCAGTCTGCTAGCCTCAGTCTTTTAATGCCTGAGTTCAAGCCATTGATATTCAGGGTTATCTCCATCTGCTGACTCTGTTATGTCATCTTATACCTTTTGCGTTGGGTGTTATCCTACCTTCCTTTCTTATTAGTGTGTTGTGTGTGTGTGATTCTTGGCTTCTTTCCATCCTTAAGCCAGTGCTATCTTGGGGTCTGTTTTCTCTTTGTTGCCCTCTGGGTGAGGTTGTTCTATGTGGTGGACTCTTATTTATGCTTAGTGAGTGTTATTCTTCTTCCCATAATGGGTCGGCAAGGATGTTTTGAAGGGCTAGGTTTCTTCTATCATATTCTTTTAGTTTTTCCTTGTCTGGGAAGACTCTTACTTCTCCTTCTACCTTGATCGATAATTTGGCTGGGTAGAGTATTCTTGGTTTTGCGTTGTTTTCCTTCAATTTTTGGAATATATTACTCTTCTCCCTCCTCTTCTTCGTAATTTCTGCTGATAGGTCTGAGCATATTATTATTTGGCAAACTTTATATATGATTGCTTGTTTTTCCCTAGCTTCTCCCATGATTTTCTCCTTTTCCTCAAATTAACTATTATATACCTTGGTGACTTCTTCTTGGCATTCAGTCTAACTGGTGTTCTTTCAGCTCCTGAATGGTTGTCTGGTTTTCATTCATTAAGTTGGGGTAGTTTTCCTCCAAGAATTATCTTACTATTGTTGCAGATGACTTCTTTATTGTGTCTACCTCCAGTAAGCCAAGAATTCTAATGTTGTTCCTATTCATAGCATCGGACATAGCGCTTAGGTTTTCTTAAGCTTCTTTGATGATCTTATTAGATATTTGTTCGCGTTTGTTAAAGTCTGCTTGGATGTCCTCCAAGTCACTAGTGTGGTTCTCTGCTTCCTCCAGTCTATTCTCAAGGTCCATGTGTCTGCTACTGGTTTTTGTTATCTCCTCTCTAATCTCTTGTATTTCCCCTTGGTGTATGGACTTTATCTCCTTTATCATTTCATCTTTTTTTATTGTTTTCCTCATATCCTGTATGACTCCAATCAGCATTCTGAAAATCTCTTTCGGTGGCAGCTCAATGTCTGCTTCTTCTATGCATGTCGTTATGTCCAGGACATCTTCTGCCATTGCCTTTTGTTTTTCCTGTTTTTTTTCGTTGAGGTCATTGGGGCTGATGGCTGTTTGTGTTTTGATGTTTTAGAGGAGCCAGGTGCCATTTTCCAGGGAGTTGAAGAGCACTGGGTGGCTCTCTCTGGGAGACTTGTAGGAATGCTTCTTTGAACTGCCTACAGCTAATTTCCTGATGGAATTAACCTACCACTTTATCATCCTGTGGGTTCCCTCTCAGGGGAGTGCCCCAGAAGGCTGGTGGGTTGCCTGCTTTGGTGTAGAACACCGCGAATACTGTGTGGAATTGCCCTGGTCAGGTAGATCACTGCGGAGGTTAGGCAGATGGTCCTGCAGCAGTTTGGAACATTGACGAGTGTCGGCCAAACTGCCTTAGGTCTTGTGAGACACTAAGGTAGGCGAGAGGAAGATCCCTCAGTCACATGGGCAACATAGGAAAAATAGGAGCTCCCTGGCCACATAAACAGGAATTCTCCGGTAAGAAGTTGGACAGAGTAACCCCTGGTGGAAGTCAGCCAGGCTTCCCCAGCCTCAGGCTATATGCACAGGGTAGAACTCACCTAACTGGGTGTGCGGGAGGCATAAATGCCCTAGGCTATGGGGAGTGGTCGGGAGGTCCGCAGTGGAGTGTGAGAGAACAGGAAAGAGACAAAGAGGAGAAAAAAATTAAAAAGTAAGTCCGCTGAGACAGTGGGGGGTAGAGAGAAGAAAGGAAAACAAAAGTAACAATGTAGCTGACCCGGATCACTGCCCGTGGAGCTGCAATGGTTTAGCTCCTGCCCTGAGGCAGCGGCAAGCTGTGGCTGTGTTAATTTAAAGCCCCTGCACGGCCTTCAAATGGTCCCAGCACCGGTGGAGACAGTGGTGGGGCTAAGGTCAAACCCTATCCAGTCTCCCCTGTGGTAAGCCAATAGCCCCTAACCCCTTAAAACCTTGCGGGGCTGGGCCTACTTATCTTTATGATGCTCATCCTGTGATCCAGCAGTGTTGAATTTCCCTCTAAGTAACTCTGCTGGGCTGATTTCTGCGGAGTCCCTCTGGTGTGTGTTACTCAGTCGCCATCTTCCTGGAGAAATTCTTTCTAACTTTTAAATAGTAGGTCATTCCATGTCTAAACTACTGTTAGTGTACAAGTAACCTAGTCCAAAATAAATTGATAATCTTAATAATTTACAAGGTGGAAGCATTTGCAATGAAATTTATGAATATTATAGGTGCCGTATTTAAAAAAAAAAAAGGAAAGAAAGAAGAGAATTGTCCCAAATAGTTTGTAAGACTATTTTCTCCTTTGACTGGCTGGTGATTTCACACTGTTGACCTTGCATGTCAGAGCCCACCATGTAACCACTATGCCACCAGTCCTCCAGAGGCCATTTCAGCATTGACATTATAATACAATAAATAATACAATAGAGTTTCTATTATGAACATGTAGGCAAAAATTATATAAAATATTAACAAGCCTACTCTATCAATAAACTAAGATCACCATAACCAAGTAAGGTTTACTATAGATTAATTATAGAACCAAGTGTTATTACCAATCATAGCAATAAGTTGATAGAAGTAATAAGTACAAATCATTCATTTTATTAGAAGTAAAATAGTAAATTGGTAAAATTCAATTTATTTTTCACCCAATAAGCATGAAAGGAAAGGTAAATATTAGTTTGATAAATTTCATCTTTTGACTCATTCCTAACACTAAAGCATTTCTTTAGAATGTAAAATATAATCATATCATTAAAATATTTTTCAAGATACAATTGAATGTATTTAATTATTTTTAAAAGTATTTCACAGACTTGTTAGTTTCATTAGAGTATTACTTTAGTATCAATCACATTTAAATTTTCTTCCAAATGATTTATTCTTGTGAATCTCTTACACATACAAAATTCAAACACATCTGATCATCTTTTTCTGTGACAGGCAATGCTATCTATTCTAGTGAAGCAAAATCACTTTCAAGAGAAAGTTTTCACTACTGTCAGAGATCTTTAAGAGTTCAGCATCTCTAAACTGTGATATTCTACTATCATTTGAAGAATTTATTATTATATGCTTTTCTATACCCTGAGAATACAGTGCATCTACCTTAGCTATTTTCTCATTAAATATCAATCAAACAAGCTGCCTTTGCATCAAGTAAGATTTAAGGTGAATAATAAAATAATTGTAATATTTCTGTGTATGTCAGAGTGGAGTTGTGTACCACTTGGTGTTCAGTGGCTAATGTTTCTAGATAACCAGGCCTTTCTTCTGAAGCACCCTGAATGAACTTCAACCTGCACCAATTTTTAGTTAGCAGTCTATAATAAAATAGGCTCTACCACCTCATGTTCCTTCCATTTTCGTAAATGTTCCTTCCATTTTAGCAAGTCTATATATGATTAAAATTTAAAAATGATAGTTTAAGGACCCAGTTTGTGCAGCAGTGTAGCACCGGGTGACTAAACTGAAGCGTTGGTGTTTGAACACACCGGGTGCTTCCACAGGAGAAAAGACTGACAGTCTGCTCCTTTAAGGAACACAACCTAGAACCGTCTCTGGGCCAGTTCTACTCTGCCATGTGGAGTTGCTATGAACCAAAAATCGACCTGAAGGGACCTAATAGCAAAACCTTGTTTTTTAAAATTAGAGTTTCAATTCTGACTTTCTACTGCGAGATTTTGTTTTTGTGTGAAGTTACATAGGCACTGCTCTTGACCCAATTCTAACTCATAATGACTCTACAGGACAGGGTAGCACTATCCCCCTGTTGATTTCCAAGACTGCAACTCTATGGGGAGAAGAAAACCTAGTCTTTTTCCTGCAGAGTGGTGGGTGGTTTCAAACCACTTATGTACTTAGCAGGCCAAAGTATAACCCACTATACTACTGCAGCTCTTTATACAATTATATAGTTTATATAAGTCCAAAAATCCACTAAAATTATTATTGCCATTTTGGGACGTCATTGTGTGAGCCTAAACAAAATCATATATACCTTAAAACAAGATATTAAGTGTTAAGCACTTCCATTATACTGCTTGCCTGGGAACAATAACTATAAATGCTATTTGCACTTTAGGAACAAAAAACCCAGTTGTCATCTTCCTAATTCTGTTTCCGGTTGACCCTTTTGTTTCAGAGCAGATCTGCATGGGGTTTTCAGTGATTGTGACCTCTGGAAATTGGTCAGTTTTTTTCTGCCAGGTAGCCTCTATGTGCATTTGCACAGTTAACCATTCAGCTAACCTTAGCTTAGTTTATCTCAGCACTTAACGGCCTGTACCATTCCAGATTCCAAATGAGTCCTCATGTATATTTGTATATTAGCATCCAAGTAAATCAAAGGACAATTATTATAAAGAAGAGGTCTCAAAAAAAAAAAAAGAAGAAGAAGAAGGATAAGAGGCCTCAGGAAGGTGATGACAATAATACATTATATTCCTTAAGTTTTGTCCTAACTGCTTATTTTCTCTAACTACTTTGAACATACTAAACACAAACTCTCATCCACTAAATAGTCAATGTTTGTTACAATTCATTTCAATTCATGCCCCACCATGTCACAAAGGTATGCCACATTTCAGGTACTAATCCACACTTTAAATTGCTTGGAACAAGAAATTGTGTAGGAATATGGTTCCGTTGCCTTGGGAAGAGTCAAATCTGTAATATAAAGTAGAGTTAATAGCAGTCACCATGTAGTGGAGTTCAAAATCACTGTGTCTGTGTTACGTGACTCAAGAGTGCAGTATATCTTTAAACATTGAGTCTGCAGTTCTAATATTTTATGAATATTTTACTGTGTATGTTATAAGTTATGCGTTTTCACATTCTATGAAAAGACCTTAGAGATACATAATGTTGAATGCCTATTCATGAAACATTACATATTTGTGAATTCATCATAAAGGAAGCAAAAGAGAAAAATAACAGAAAGAGATACAAATGGGCAATTGAGAAATATGGGTAGTAGTCCTTTGATTTATATTTATTAAATGTGTTTTTGTTAAGTCAGCCACTTTATTTCTTTGGGTCTCAGGTTTCTCGTCTGTCAGTCAAGGAGCATGAATTGGAAAGCCAATAGACACCCTCAAGCCAACAAATCCTGTGCTCTACTATAATGTTATACCCACCCTGTTGGGCTTTTGTTCTTGGGTATTGAAATCTGCCTATGGTTTGCATGTTTCCTCATCTGTGCTGGCAAAGAAAAGTGGTGGTTTTATATGTATGACAATACCTCAAAATGTATTGCTGCACAATTATTGAAAACTTTAGTAAATAATAATAATAAAATATGCCACCTTGTTTTTTTATATAGCCTCTATCTAGATCTATACAGTTCTGGAGAGAGTGTTTCCATCTCTATCATCATTCCTCAAAGAATTCTGCATTCTTTGATTTACACTATGGTAAAATGCTTCTTGACATCACTTTCATTTGAAATATTCTTTGAATCTGGAAAGCAAAATGAGTCTAAAAAGGTAACTTTAATGGCCTTTTCTTAATGGCCATGTAGTTTCCAATGGTCTAAAAACTTCATTATTAGAATCCCTATGATTAACCTGTCTTTTGAAAGAATCTATCAAAATTATCCATCCAGAGGCCCCAAACTAGCCACCATAAATTCATGAACAGACCTTTCTATTTTGAATTTAAGTGGACCAACAAATCTCTTTGGAAGTCACTTTCTGGACTACATCTTTTTGTAATCCACCCACAGGTTACAGAGAGATGTTCACACACACATTTTGTTTAGAGTAAACCCATGCATGTTTGAACTGGAATTCTAGTAGCATCACATTTTCATTTATCCGCATATACCAGAAATCAATATCCATCAGTCCTTTACATGCTGTCTTCACGATCATTGATGTTTCAGCTCATAGATGGAGCCACTGTCACTCCATCCGGTGGGGGGGGTATGTTCTGTTTGGTTGACCCTTTACTAAAGGAGCCTCAGGGGCTCATAAGATAAGCATTCAACTGGCAACCAAAAGGTTCACAGTGCAAATCTATTAGTTGCTCTGTGAGAAAAAGATTTGGTGGTCTTCTCCCATAGTAAATCTGATGTTATCATTTTCCTCCATAATTGGGTCTTATATGAGGAAGATTTTCTTTTTGTCATATATGATCACAATGAGTGGAAATTGACTGAATGGGACACAGAAACTATTTTTGTCTTAAATTTTAAAGAAATTGTGACTAAGACAGTTTGTGATTTCGCCAATTCCCCAGAAAAAGCTCCATGTTTTTACCAGCACAATGACACTGTTACCAATCACAACTAACCCTACTAAAAATCATTGACAAATGCATCACATCTCAGTCTTTTCTGACCCACTGCAGGAGAAGATGAAAGATGCCCTGTGGGCATGGCCCCAGCCAGTCATTGATGGGAATTAGAAACATGATGCAGAAGAGTCAAATTAAATAGTTCACGAAACCAGAGGGTCTCTTAGAAATTTAACACTAGCAAAATTGTTTCTCAATATATTCTCTGCTTGGAAAGTATTTTCTAAACATTTGGAAGAAAGAAAGAAAGAAAAAATATCCAATGATTTTGTATCTAGAAGATTGCCTGCTGCCTTTACAGCACTTTATTATAGTTTTATCACACTTTAATTAATTGCATGTTGATTTTTCTACTATTCACTAGACTGAGTTTCTCAGGGCAGGGATTTTTGCTTTTATCTCTGTTTGCTCAGTACTTAGCATAAAGCCTATCAGAGCACCCCACAGAGCATGCACTATGTGAATAAATAGCTCTGTGTAAATCATGGTTGGGGCCTCAAAAAAGTTCCAACCTATTTATGATGATAATCTGTGGTGTATAAAATGTGGTAACAGAAAATTTACTAATACCTAGAGCTTGTTGTCTTTGGAGATATTAAATCCTTACAATAGGACAAATCTAAATGTGTAGAAAAGCGATGATAGACTCCCTTAGAGGACACATGGGACTGTTCAGATGAGTTAATTAATTGAACCTATAGTATTATTTCTATCCATCTCACACTATTCACAATATTTAAAATTGCTAAATTGAATGTACTTAGAGGAAATACACATGATAAATTAGTCTGAATCAAAATGACAGCACAAGAACCCGTAGGTAGAGGCATGGAATGAAACAAATAAAAGCTAATGGATTCCTCTGCGTGAATATTGATAACAGCATAAATTATAAACTCAATTAAGTTAACAAAATGTTAATTAAAAATTTGCCCTACACAGTATTTACATATTGGATATGTATAAATGTTTGTGCTAACACATTTTTCTATTCTAAATTTATCATCTTCACAATCAAATGTTTTTAATGATAGTTTATACAATCAAAAAACAACAGCATATTTATCATTCTATGAAAATTATCTATTCTGTAAGTTTTATTATTTTCTAGAGATAATGTCCTTTGATAGATAAATATAAAGTCCCTCTAATTTAATCCTATTTTTATATTTTCTAATTCTGATCTATATTATGTCAAAATGCTAAACAGAATTTTCTAGACTCAAAAGTTTTAACTATATTTTATACTAATAAAAAATCATGATTACCTTTTAGGACTAAATTCGTCATTAATTTAACTTAGCTTTATATTCAATAGCATATTTTCCAGTTCTTTTTATAAATTATTGGTCTTATTTGATGAAGAGATGAACAGCTGATTATTAAGTTTCCCAAATGTAATTATATAGTTATAAGGATACATTAGTATCAAAGATATGAAATAATGATTATGATAAAATAACTCCTTATTAGTTTGTGGGCATGGAAAAAATAGCACAATAAAATAAATTTCAAGTAACTTTGATGTTCAGAATTAAGATGACCCCATTCTGTCAGCTTTTTAATGTCCAGTTCCTAGGGCAATCATCACTGAATTTATTTTGACCTTCAACAGTTGTATATTTTCTATACATAAGAATACTAATGTGTGAATAAATAAAATCATTACTCAATAAAGTTAATTATATAATTAACAGTTACTGAGTTCCACTATTTGTTAGACCACAGTTTTATGATCTATTTATTCCTCAAATTGTTATCATTTTTATTTCTACTGATTAATAAACAGTGTCAGAGATGTTATATAATTTGGTAGTGTGGCACAGCAGAATCCATTTTTAAAGTACACATATTTTTACATATAAAATATTTGTAAGCATATATATGTGTATTAATATATGTTTATATATAAGTATATATATAGAATATAAACATATATGTGTGTGTGAGAGAGCGAGAGAGAGTGTGTGTGTGTGTGTGTGTGTGTGAGAGAGAGAG
>NW_022103908.1:13237459-13240079 GCF_000313985.2 Echinops telfairi | reverse complement strand
ATTAATCATAAAAACAATATGTAATTATATATTGTGAAATAAATATTTCTAATTACAAGTAAATTAAATTTTGTCTAGAAGCATGGTGTAGCATGGGTAACTGTCTTAATACAACAACTATAAACTGCATTGCTACATTTTGCAACAGTATGTGTAAAAAGCCAAGGTCAGTGTGAAGGTTGTTATAGCTTCTTTCTCAACAGATCAGCATATCTGCCTGTGGGCAGACCCACCTGGAGATGGATAGAGAAGCAGTGTCTCAGTTCCTAAGACCTTCGGAAATATGTGTTTTCTGATGGGCTTAGGCGACCCCTGTGATAGGGTCTTTTGACTCCCAAAGGAGTCGCAACCCACAGGTTGAGAACTGCTGTCTTAAAGTGTAGTAGACCATGGTGACTTGAGTCTGGTAAAGCCTGTGGTACTGGACTTTTTGGAATTTCATTTGAAGGTGAGGCATGTAGCAAGGCACAAAGAAACAGCTACAAAATTCAGCTAATGATCCGAACTTGGAAGTAGGAATCTAGTAAAATTGGAAGTGATCAAAAAAGAAATGGAACACATAATGATTGATATCCTAGGCATTAGTGAGTTGAAATGGATTGGTATTAGTCTCTTTGAAATAAAATAAATGACTTGATATTCACTGTGGGGACCAGCCTCCACAACTGTGTCCAAGGGGGTGGTTGTGTGATTGAGGGTACATTAAAGAGACATGAGACAAAGCATACAAGAGCTCCCCTCACCTGATGCAGACTGGGACCCACATGAAGGAGTAATGCATTCTCTCAGGAGCTTTAAAATCCCAGGCATGCACACCAGGGTAGGTACATATGTAATAGGAAGGCGCTGTATTAGAGGGATATTCAGCATGAGTGGATGATCTAGGGGTTGACATGCAATAGGAAGGGAGGTGCTGGAGGCGTACATATGACAGGAAGGTACACATGGAACAAGATGAGTGGGTTCTAGAGTAAAGATGGCAGCATAACCTTGGCAATCTCAGATCTGGTTTGACTTTAGGGGTCTTTGAACTCTTCTCTGGGGAAATAATCAATGTTCCTTATCAGAAGGGAGTGGATCTTACCTAAAGTGGGACAGACAATAGGGTCTGATTGATCTCCATGATAGATAACCTTCAGGCAAGTAGCCTTCAAGCAGTGGACCTTCAAGAGTATAGTAAGCCACCTTGTGCTTGCAAACAGCACTTCATAATTATGGGGGACAGTGAAAGGAATAATTTTTACTTAGGAGAATGTGACTGGAACGCATCTACAACTTAGGAAGGCGAAGGTCTCCCTCCACTGAAGGCCCGGCCTCTCAGATTCCTTAACACATTAGCATTGAGAGTTTGTCCACACCCCATATGTATTCGTGTATAAGCTGAGTTTTTCAGCACATTTTTAATGCAGTTTTGTGGTAAAATTAGGTGCCTTGGCTGATATTCAGGTTGGCTTATACTTGAGTATATACGGTACACTCTCTTCCTGGTTCTGTTTCCCACAATTCATTGTTAAAAAAGGACATTGCAAAATTCATCATGAAGTACAATGCTGTCTGTGATAGTATTATATCTATATGCCTTTAAAGAAATCCAATCAATATTCTTATTCAAAATTAAGCACCAACCATAAAAGCTATTGGTGAAGAAATTGAAGAATTCTACCAAAAAGTTCAGTCAAAAATTGATCAAATATGCACTCAAGATGCATCGATAACTCCTAGCAATGGGAGTGCAAAAGTTGGAAACAAAAAGGAAGGAAGGGTCATTGGAAAATATGATTATGTTGATAGAAAGGAAGCTAGAGAAGGCATGATAAAATTTTGAAAAAACCAATGACTCCTTCATAGCAAATATCTCTTTTCAACAACACAGAAGACAACTGTACACATAGACTTCCCCAGGTGGAAGGCACAGAAATTTGTAAGCTTGAATGAGCCTGGGAAATATATTGAATCGCGTAAGCAGCATCAAGAGAAGGTGGAAAGACTGCACAGACTGAGTGCTGGGACCTAAAAGAACTAGTCTACGGTCCACTATTTCAATGAGCAAGAACTAATGGTGTTGAAGGAAGAAGTTCAAACTACACCAAACGAATTAGCCAAAAACATGGCTACAAGAAATGAATGGAATCACATTCGAAGTGTTTCAATAAGCTAATGAAGCACTGGAAATACCCACTGCCTACACCAGGAAATTTGAAGACAGCTAGTTGGCCAACTGACTGGACAAAGATTCATATTGGTGCCCCATGAAATTAGAGTGCCCCAATAGAATGCTCTCACCATAGAACACCACAAGTGAAATTTTACTGAGTGTCATTCAAAAATGATTGCAGCATCGCATTGACAGGAACTATCAGAAGTTCAGACAAGATGCAGAAGTCATGGAACAATGAATATCATTGCTGATGTCAGATGGATCTTGGCTCAAAGCAGAGGATACCAGAAAATATGTTAGTTTTGTTTTAGTGACTATGCAAAGCAAATCTATAGGGTGGGCCGTATTCATATGTGGATAAAACCTGGGAAGAATGGGAATTCCACAACACTTCATTGAGGAAGCTGTACATGGATCAAGAGGCAGTTGTGCAAATAGAACAAGGGCATATTGCATGGTTAC
>NW_022103908.1:13223791-13237109 GCF_000313985.2 Echinops telfairi | reverse complement strand
CAAGCTCCGTTTCCTGAGGTGACTGCAACCGGTCTTTGTTGTTGACTGTTGTGGAATGAGCCCTTAAATCATGGCAACCCCAGGGTAGAACTTCTTCATGGAGCTTACTTGGCTGTAGTCTTTATGGAAGCAGTTTGCAAGGTATTTATTCCTTAATGTTTCTCAATGAGTTTTGACCACCTAACCTTTGGCTAGCAATTGATTGCAAATCATTTGCACTACTCAGACTCTTAGGCAACAAGTCTGTTTGTTCTTTTGTTCGTTGCTCTTCCTTCCATTCGAATTCACATGTGTCTGCATAGAATAGCTGTGCATAGGGGTGCAAGCCTGTGACTTTTCTGAAGCAGATTATCGGGCCAAATATTCTGAGTTATATATTGAACTGTAAGCCTTTAAGCTAGGAGTTGTTCATCACGTTCTAGTCCACATCACTTTAATTCTAAATTCTAGTATGAAATGCCAACACCTAAATACTATAATTGTTTCATGAGCTCACACACACTCCAGAGCCAGACATTTAGGGTTAATGGTTTTGAATTTTGCTGCCCACTGGCATGAAAGTTAGGAAGGGGAAACATACATTTGGCAGAAAGACAAACATTCTTAGGTTTCCTCATTTGTCATTAAGAACTTGAAAACCAAAACAACAATGGATCTACTACATGATAATTAGAATCCTTAAAATGTAAAACCTTGAAATCAGCATATATTGATGAATACAAAACTTTTGATTCATTGCTGGTAGGTAAGTAATAAGCAAAAAAAAGTCCTTTTTTAAAATTTGAAAACACTTTCTTTCAAAGTTTGATATTGTCTTACCATGAAGCAATCGCATTCCTTGATAAATTTATCCCAACAAGAGACAAACATGTATCTATATATAAACCTTCATATGAATGTTAATAACAGATTTTTTTAAAAGAACCAAAATTTGGAAGAAAGCAAGCTGTTTTTCAATGAGTGAATAGACCAAGTGGTTTATTCTCCAGGATCATATAAGGGAGCAGCATTCAGTGATAAAAAGAATTAAGGTATCAAGCCAAGGAAAGACACGGGCCAACTTTCACTGCATACTGCTAATGGAAAGAATCATCATTTCAGTCAACGTTGTTCATTGTTTGTTATGATCCTCACTGGTGAGTAAGTTAGCATATTCAATAAAAAACAAGTACGTTTTCTTGAACCTTCTCTCAGCCAAGATCTTTCTGGCACTGGTGATGATATTCCTCACTCCATAGCCTTTACAGAATCCAGCTGAATTCCTGGTCTCCCCTTGTTGATGTACTTACTGCTGCAGTCATTTTAAAGTTATCTTCTGTAAATTTTTACTTGCATATGATATTAATGGTATTGTTTGAGCATTTTTACATTCAGTTGGCCAAAAAAAATCCTGTCTTGCTTTTTTTGTGTGTGCATAGCTGAGTGTCTGAAGCTGGCTTCCCCAAAGAAGCAAACTTGTGAAGCTTATCTGTAAAAGGTACATTTTTAGAAAGATGTGTCTCAAGGAAGTGACTCAAGGTCACAGAGGCTAGAAAGTTTGAAGGCTGTGGGTCAGGTATAGGTTGGCCGCTTCTCTTCATTCACATAGCTGCAGGAGCTGATGCACCCAAGGTTAACAGGTAAGACAGCAAGTCCCTGGCTTAAAGACTGGAGAGGATAATGAATTCCATGGCCTGCCAGCAATGTGGGAAGGTATTGGCTCAAGAACTGGAGGTCATATGATGGTAAGCTGGATGCGGAATCCAGAGCAACCCAAGAGCCAGTAAGTTTTACTATAGCATCCACATATCTTGGATGCAGGGTATATTGTTGCCTGCATCAAATCACTTCATGGAGGTAATTACACTGGATCACAAAATGGATTGTTATGTAACTGTCAAATGACCTCCTTTCCAAACTAATTCATTATGATACTGCCAAACCACTGAGAACCAAGGGGCAGCCACAGTACACATGAACAAGTATCACAAGGATTGAGAGCTTACAATGGTCCAGCTATTGGTGAAAACATCTAAATTGGTTTATTGTCAATCCTTGCTATTTATCAATGCCATGAGGACACTTGAGAGAAGACTTTTCTTCTCTCAACATAAAAAAATAATACTTTCAACTATACATATATCAACATTCTGATAAATGGAGAAAATATTGATGTTATCAAGGTTTTGATTTTGCCTAGACCTAATAAAAATAGCCATGGACGCAGCAGTAAGGAACTCAATGATGAAGTTCAAGATCACCAGCCAACACAATACAAGGGGCTGATTATGGAAAAGAGCCTCAATAGTTCATAATTAAGCTCAGGTTAAAACAAGAAAAAATTTCAAAGTCCACAGGAACCAAAAAACAAACAAACCACTGTGATATATCCCACCTAAATTTAGAGAATATCTCAAACACAGATATAGAATATTGAACAATGATAACTGAAAACCCAAAACTGTCCTTGGGACACTATTGGCTTATTGAATTATATGTATTTGCCAATATTGACACATTTTAATATAAATATTATATTTAAGAATATCACTACTAGTCTCATGTAAAATATCTAATTACAGAAAAATATCAACTCATTGTGTTCCCCAAATTCTCATTTGTACATAAAATCTTAAATTTTATCTTTGGCAAACTTAATCTTATGTTTTTCTAAGCGAACAAGCTTGCTTTATTAATGTTTAAGAAAGTACTTGCCAAATTCCCAAGTTGAAATACTCATAGAATCAGTGGCTATCACTGTTGTTTTCGTTTGGAAAACAAAACAAAAACACCTTTTGAATAAGTAGGTGGCTAGCTTAACTCTTGAGCATGAAGTGCCTTTTGCTCAAGATAGTCATTTATACTTGAATGTGCAGCACAAATATTGTATTTCGCATTTCATCATACAGAATTTAAAAGTAAAAGATTCAAAAGTTAAGCCCTTTTTAAAAATGTTATTTACTATTTCATCTCCTCTCTCTCTCTCTGATATGAGTATGTGTTAATTAAGACTACTTAAGTACTAGGAATATTTTGAGTGCAATGAATATTATTTAAGATCAATTACATTATCTTGATCCACATGAAGGCACTTTATCCAAATGGCTAAGCATTTCTACTCAGTATTACTCTTCTACCTTCAGTACAAATACCAGCTGGGTGAAGAAGGTAAATAATGTTTGGGCATTATTTTCAAAGAAGTTTTGACCACAGGAATACTGGAAACTTCTGTGGGTTTTTACAATGCATTTAGTAAAGTGTTTTCTTAAAGTGAGTTTTGATCCTAGTGTAGATTTCTTATGCATTTCCTTTTAAGAACTAAAAATTGCAGAATCCCTTTATACAATTTATAAAATGATTACATTAAAATAAGGACACTGAATATAAGATCAAATGCTTTACCTATGGTCACAGACAAGACTGAAAATTAAAGCTAAGTGCTTTGATTAAATGTTTTCTAGTTAAACCCAGACTTTTCTCCTGTTCACAGTTTTCATCTTAATTTTACCTGTAACATAAAGTTTGCAAAGGTGTTCATTTTTTCATCTTTCCAACTTCTGACAAACAAATCCTTGATTGAAATCTGTCATATTCACAAGTTATAAAATCTTGAGTATTTTTTCTGTTTTAGGAATCAAATTTATTATAGATTCATGACTGTAATATGGGGAAAGAAATTAAATAATGAAAAGATAAATAATTGCATAATTACTTCTCAATAAGATTTCTTACGATATGTAAAATGCATTTTTTTGTTTACATGTGTTTGGCATAGCATGATATATATACTGCAAAAACAATGTTTGCTTATTTGGCCCCCCCAAAACTTTTGTACATTATCAGTTATTTATAGCCATCTGTGAAAATCTAATGCCATCTCTATTATAAACAGCTAAAATATAAAAAGATGGATTTTTCTAAATGAAAACGAATATATTTAGAAATAAAAATTGGCAATAGAATGAGTGAATTATTGGCAGCGTGTGTCTTGGAATTGTATAATATTGCAAACACATTAATTAAAATTTAAGAATTCTAATGGTTACTTTTTAATTGTTTCCATATATACTCTGTAATATTTTGATAGAATGTTTACAGCTAGTCACATTTACAATAATAGAAAATTTTAGCATCAGAAACACACAACCACATATGGTGAGAGATTTATAGCTATTAATTATTTCTCCGTGATGAAAGATTTTAATACTGACAAGTCTAAGGCTATTCAGATGACAAGAATATAGGTTCCAAGTTATATTTGAGGTGTCACATCTTTCCTAAATAACCAAAAATCTGTATTTTTCAGCTTATTTCAAATATGTGCATTCCGTTCAATGCAGATCAAGGAGATCTTAGTATGAGTGAGCTTTATCTTCGTAGCCTTTCTGTACCAAGTGCAGTTTCGTTAAATGTCCATGTAGAACTTCCCATTTGGTTGTTCGACTAATATTCATATGACCTATGGAGGATGGAGTGGACAATAAGAAATGGATCATTTAGATTTCATTTTCCGGAGCGCATGGCCTTTTGTGAATGCCCACACAATGTATACACCGGTGCGGTGAAGCTGGGCGATTGTTTGCCGGAGCTTGATTCATATTGATCATCTCTGTTGTCACCGGGGACACAAGGTCTGTGCACTTTGTAAGAGGATTTCTGCCTAGAGAGCTATATTTTATTTTTCTGTTACGATGATAAGTATAAAAATGACAAACTGTTTGCAGGCGGAGTTTAAAAGTTCCTGGAACTAGATCATGCTGTTCTCTATCTTAATGGAGTCAACAGTGTAGCAGATTGTTTAATACTATTTTAGTTGTGTAGAGATGAAAGCCCTGAAGACTCCCGTGGTATAAACATAATAAACTGGGTAAAGGAAAAGGCCGCTCACTGTCCATCTGAGTCAAAAGGATATGTGAACAAGCTATTGCCCAACCTACAGTTATAGTTACACAGCATAATTAAGCTCTGTTAGGGTGCTATCTTTCAGAGACTTTGCCAATTAAGTTAACGCTAACAATATGAATTTTCTTGATAAAATGAGGAAGTATGTATAAATACAGCGTAAGTTTTGTTTTGATCCCGTATGAAACATTGAAACAGAATAGTAGTTTCATGTGTTTAGAAAGTCATTCTAGTATCACAGGTCTAAATCAGAGATTAAACTAGAGCTATTTCATGACATCAGGAGCCCTGGTAGCGTAATGGTTACTTGTCCGTCTTCTAACCACAAGGTCAACAGTTCAAATCCACCAATGGAGGCAAATGTCACATGTAATCTGTTATTAATACTTCTTTTGTTCTTTAGGTGTTCATAATAGAGACTTCATCATAAAGCTACATAATATTTATAAAACTTGTCATATAAGTAGGATAGCCAAAAATTAGATGAGGAAACTCTAAGACACATGAAATTAGTATATAGATACTTACACCTGTAACCTACTCAGCCCTATAGGTTTCCTATTAGTTAGATTAGACTTGATGACAGTGGTTTGGGTTTTGAGCATAACCAAACTAATATTTACTTATTATTTGTATGCGATAAGTATTCTCCTAAGTGCTTCTTTTTTAAAATCTAACATCCCTTTGAGAAATATGTTTGTTTATTTTGTAGAATGGAAAACCACAGACTTTCACAAGTTAAATAAATTTCCCTAAGACAGTGAGTGATAGGTTACTTATTAAATATTTTACTTCTGCCTCAAAATCAATTTTTTCAACTATTTCCTAGCAGCATCATAAAGACATAAATCTGCATTCTACTAAAGACCAGTGACAGCTGTGGAAGAGCTGTTTAGTCTTCTAACGTGAAAACTTGGCATTATCAAGAGTAATAACATCTAGGATGAATTATCTCCCTTTTTCTCTTTAAAAGCCAGAGCATACTTACAATGACCTCCGGCATAAACGGAGGATAATTCTGTTTGAGAATTCTTTGCTAAGAATAAACCTAAAAGCTTAATTGCTGCACTATGTATGCAGTGTGGAATTATTTTTGTTCAATACTTATGACCAGACACCTGTCTCAAAGCCTTAGGGAACAATAGCTCAGGCATGCTCCCTAAGCCATCTGCCACTGACACTCTCAGACTATGCTGGGTCAACCTTCTTGGAAGTTTTATTAGAAGTCTTTGTTGACCCATCACTTTAAGCCAATCAGATCCTATGATAAAGTGCTTGTGATTCAGTCTGGACCATTTTCTCGACTGGAAATATCAGTTTGAGTATGAAGCTGGCAATAGAAACCCAACATACTGTAGGAAATGAAAACAATGATAAGATATTAACATCAGAAAATTAACCATACAGCTCATATGCTTTAGTAAAGAGTAATTGTTCCTTGGTCAAAATATAGTTTACTTGTTCTGTCTTCTTAGCATCTCATCTTTGTTTTTAAAAATAAGCCATTTTTAAAACATTGGGATTTTCAGAAGGTCGCCGATCTTAAGAATAACATCCTTTACTTTGTGTGCTCTGCTGCTATTTCACTAAACACATCTCAGGGCTTTGGATTCGTTCCAGGTTTACCCTCAAAGCAATAGCCTCCAAGAGTAAAACTGTTCCGTTTGGCCTCCCCACCCCCTTTCTTTATTAAATAAAACGTTGTGTTCTGCTTCACATTTCTCTCCTCTGATATACTTTGTCCCCAGTCAGAATGGTCAGTGGTAGTTGAAGTCCACCTTCGGGGTCTGGTCTCAGGGGGGACAAGGTTGTGGTTCTCATAGATCTGTTTTTCATCTTTAGTTTTCGTCGCTTTGTACTGGATTGCTGCTGTGGAGCTGAAACCCATAGCTTCTCACAGACTTTTAAGAGCCCAGATGTGGCTTATATTACTGAGATGGACACTATGTTGTGTCAGTGGACTGAGTTGTCCCATGAGACTGCTTCTAGACACATATCTTTCCTTGAAACGAACACACACCAGCCCTATATATGGTTTCTGAGACTATAAATCTTTATAGGAAGAGGCACAAAAGCCGTGTTAGAAGATATTTGATTACGTATGAGTAGATACAGGTTTGTACCTCCAGTGTCCACACCCACACATTTGTATTGGCATGTGCCTACAGAGACTTCAGAGTAGTTGGTTGGCAGAGTGGATTACACATGAAGCCGCCCACTCTGGGCAGCACTTCGACTCCGCTAGCTGCTTCACTAAAGATGTATAGTGTTGGGAACCCAAAGGAGCAGGTGTAGTCTGCTCTGTAGGGTTGCTATGACTGGGAATTGACTTGATGGGCAGTTGGCTTAGTTTTGGTTTATTAGAGATATTTCTGATTTCACCTATTTTGGGCCTACCTATATTTGAGTTGGCTTTTACCCAGCCATATGTGCTCACATATGCATGATCATTTTTCTTGTGTTGTATCAGTGTATCCACAACTTGGGATACACTTTACATCATGAAAATAACTATCTCTACTGCATAAATCATGCTTTCTGAGCTCCCTTCCTCATTATGTTTGATAAAGATTTTCTCTGTATTTATCCATCCTTGTCGTCTTGGAAAAGATGAAGCATACAGTATTTGACTTCATATGCTTGATTTAGTTCACTTAGCATTATGACCCTCTCTAGATCCATCCATGCTACGTGGATAAATGTGTGGACCCATCATTCTTCTTTATATCCTCAGAGTATATTCTTTATATTCCCATAGTACGCATATTCCAGTTTTCCTACTCATTCATTCATTGACTGGCATATTGATTGTTTGCATTTATTTGCTATTGTGAATGAAAAAGCAACAACCATAGGTGTGCATACATGAGTTCATGTCATTAATTTCAGGTCCCTAACTTGTACTAAGGAGCTCTCATGGTATATTAACAACAAAGTTAGTAATTCTAACCAACCAATCACTCTCTCTGCACTAGGACGATGAGGTGCTTCCTCCTGTAAAGATTTAAATGCCTCAGAAAACCAAAGGAGTAGTTTTGCCAATAGGTTGTTATGAGTTTTGAGTTTAATATATATACCAAGGATCCCTGGTAGTAATGTGATAAGCATTCTGCTGCTAACCACAAAGTTGGCAGTTCAGTCGCACGAGTCACTCCTTGGTATAAAACTGTCTGTTCTCATAAAGATTTAACTCTCAGAAACCCTGTGTTAGATAATGATGAATCAGAATCTACTCAATGACTGTGGTAGTTACATAACCTGATGCCAACTTGAGACTATTAAGAGCAAAGGGGTGGAGTTTACCCTGTCAATCAGTTCACTACTTGATGATCTCATTTGGAGGTGCTAAGAAGATCAATAGCTCGCTGGAGGCAGGGTACACACACTCCCTGTGAGACATTCCTGTTGAAAAGCCACATGGAGAGAGACAGATAGAACCATGAGCTAAGGAGCCCCATGGAGATCCATGCCAGTGCTGAGGTGCTTCCACCACCACTGGAGTCACAAGACTTTCCATCCACTGGCAGCTGATCTTCCTGCATTTGGTGTCATTGTATGTTCTGCGAGAGTCTGAAGAGGAATTTATAGACTGGTATTGGACATATGGTCTAATATTGGACTTATGGACTTGAATTGGACTGGGCTGGGATGTTCTTTTAATATACAGTTACTCTTTTATATTAAGCTCTTTTTCATACACATATGAGTGTCTATGAATTTGTTTCTCTAGTCAACCCGGACTAACACATGACAATAAATTTGGTGGTAGGGATGCCTATGTATGAGATGGTGAAATCATAGGGAGTCCATTTCCTAGTTTTTTTAAGAAAATGCCATATTCCTTTCCACATTGGTTGTAGCATTTTACAGTGCCAACAAAAATAGATAGGGTTTTACTTTCCCCCACAACTTTACCAATATTCACTTTTATATGTTTAGTTTCATTTTTATCAGTATCATTTTAGTGGCAGTAACATAGTCTCTCCTTGTAGCTTTAATTTACATATCTCATTAGGCACTCTGCTGTGCAAAGCCGAGGCTATCTGCTTTGATAATCTCTATGGTGACGTTCCTGTTCGTTTCATTCGTCCATTTCATGATAAGGTTGTTTGCTTTTTGTTGTTGGGTTGTTCCATTGTTCGACAGATTTTAGAGATTGGATCCTTATATGATCAATCATTTCTGAAGATTTCTATTGTGACTGTAAATTTCTTTTTTTAATGTTTTAAACAATTTTTAATTTCTAAGAGGTATCATTTATCTATTTTATCTGCTTTATTTATGCATTTTTGTAATATCTGTTATCTATTTTTACCAAAAGCAATAGGCTCCAATATTTTTCTTTCTATGTTGTCTCCCAAGAATTGTATGGTTTGGGATTTATTATTTGGTTATTTGATTGAGTTTCTTTTGGCGAGGTGTGTGTGTATGTATGTATTATATATGGGTCCCACTCCAACACTATTTTATTCACTGTCTTCAGCACACTTACTTCAATATTGTAGTTTCTTTCTTTCCCCCTGAAGCTGGTCAATAGTTTATACATTTCAGTAAAGAATGTTGCTGAGATTTGTGTTAGAATTGCATTGAATGTGTAGATTGCTTTAGATAGGGTTAACATTTTCACTGCATAAATCTTCAAATCCATTTATAGACGTTTCTGTGCTGTCTTTTAGTAGTCAATTTGAGGTCTATTGTAAATGGTATTGCTTTCTTGACCTCTTTTTTGGTGTGCTCTTAGTTGAGAGGAATAAAACTAATTTTTAATGTTGATCTTATATCAGCAGCATTGCTGAATTCTTCTAAGTGTTTTCTTTTTTATGGCAACTGGGGTAGAATAAAATTTTTAAATATGGTTCTTCTATCTAAGTCTCTGTAATTCCCACCAAATGATTGGGTGGGAGTAAGCAAATGGAGTGTGGCTAGCACTAATAGAAGGGATTGGGCAGTGGGGCTATGCTAATAGGGCAGGTGTAACAGAGGGCACTGGTCAGTTTTCATTCCCACAGAGGCCAGATATGTCCATCTCTATTGCCATTTACCACAGAAATATTAGGATCTTCTATGAGTCTACATTATTTTCATAGTCCAGCTTCTTGGATTGTTTGCTCAACATACATATTGACTAAGAATTGTGCAGGAATACAACCATAATAAAAACCTTTCTTGTTTTTAAAAAAAATGCAGTATTCTCTTTTTCGGTTTGAAAGATCTCTTGACACAAGTTCCTCACAAAGACAAGGCAGTGTCCTGACATTCCATTTTCTCAATGTTACTTAAAGTTGGTTATGGGACACATAGGCGAGTTTTGTGCATATGCACTAAAAAAAAACAAATGAACATTTTCCTGGTGTTCTCTGTTTTCAGGCAAGGTCCATCTGATGTATACAGTGATATCTGCCATTCCATCATTTTCTAAATCTGGCTGGAATTTCTAGCAGTTACCTGTTGATGTACTGCTGGATACAATTCAGCGAAATAGGCATTGTGTTAGTCTGGGTAGACTAGAGAAACAATTCATAGTCACTCAGGTGAATAAGAAAGAGGTTTATATACAAGAGCAGTTATATATTGAGGAAACATCCTAGCCCAGTTCCAGATCAAGTCCACACGTCCCCTATTAACCCATATGTCCTATACCAATCTATAAAGTCCTCTTCTGACTCACGAAACACATGAAATGACGCTGAATGCAGGAAGATCAGAAGCTGGTGGGATGGGACTCCTCTGGGTCCAGTGGTAGTGTAAGAATCTCAGCACTGCCAGGGGTTATGACATGACTTCTCCAGCCCCCAGCACTGCATCAGGGTAGGTTCATGTGGCTTCTCCAGCTCAGGGCACTAGTGTAGTTCCCTGTGTCTTGTCAGTTGCAATGTCTCCCAGGGAGTGAACTGTGTGTGAGATGGTCTCCTGTCTACAAGGAGGAAGTATCGGATTTCCCAGAATTCTCTGAAGAAGGCCATCCCACAAAGAGGCCTCATTGGCTATGACCTGATAGACAGACTAGGCTCCACCCCTTCACTCTTAATCCTCTCAAGTCCCCAATTGACACCAGATTATGTAACTACCACAGGCATGCAATATTATCGATATTGGATATGGTTCTTTTTCAGGCATTTGGCCAGGTAGCTAGCTGTCTTTCAAATTTCTTGGCATTAATGAGTGAGTGCTTGCTTCATTAGCTTGTTCAAATGTTTCAATTGGTGGTTAACCTATTCTAGAAGCATTGTTTTGGCCTAATGCTTTCCATGAAGTTTGAGTGACTTCTTTCAATACCATCAGTTCTTGATATATTCTCCCTATTGAAATGTTTGATATTAACCAATTATTTTTTGTTACAGTGCCTCTGTGTATTCCTTCCATCCTCTTTGATGCTTCCTGCTTGGTTCTATATGTTTGCCCATAGAATCTTCCAATATTACAACCCAGTGGTTTGGATTTTCTTCAGTTCTATCAGATTGAAATATGTTGAGCATGTTCTCCCTTGTTTTTGGCTTTTTAATTTCAACTATCTACACTATCAAGTGTTCAGCTATTATAATGCTTTCCTTTCCTTTCTCTAGTTGTTATTTCAAGTTTTTGTCATCTTTTTACCTATTTGCTTTAAATCCAATACAAAACTCAAACTCATTTATATCTTGTCATAAGATGTAAATGTCATCGCTTCAATTCTGATTCATAGAGACCTACAGGACAGGGTGGACATGAACCTACCATCTCAGTGGGTTTCTGAGATTGTAACTCTTTTGGGGACCAATTAGCATCATTGTTTTCCTGGTGATTCTGAACTGCTGAACTTGCCATTAGCAGCCAAATTGTAACACACTATGTCATCACGACTTTACATTTGAAAGCAAGTTTAAGAATCTCTTCTGACATTTACTTTGGTCTTTTCTTCCTGTTTATCTTTTTTTGTTGTTGTTGAATTTAAATAGCATATTTATTGAATTTAGGTTAGTTGGGAATAATTACCCATTCATGCTTCAAAGATATTCTAGGTTGTTGAAAGAAGAAGACAAAAAAGGATAAATGTTATATTAGAGATTTTTAACTGTCATGTGTTTGCTTCTATGACTTGAGAAAATGGTTAGTATTTCAGTATTATAACTCATCAAGAAAAGGTGTATGCCCCAAATTTCCACTGGTTGCCATGGACTTTTTGCCAGAAACAAACTTCACCGCAGCATTTTTGACATCAGTGGCAGTCACCGCGTCAATCTGCTGAAGGAGTGTGGTTGGCGGCACACAGGAACCAGCAACTAAAGCCCGGAGTCCCACTCCATTCAGGAAACCCTCCGAAGACTCCACTGACATTAAGTACGCAGCTTTTAGCTTGTTCTTGGCAGCTTGGAGAACTGTATCAGAAAGGCCTCCCTGAGCGATGGTTTTCACTTGGTCATAGGCACACTTGATCACATCTCCGGCAGCTGCAACCTGTGAGACAGTGTAAATCCCAGAGTCCGGAATCGGAGTAACTGGCATTAAAGGCAGAAACATCAAATGGCTGGTGAATCCCTTTGGCAATAGCCTGGTATAAAGCGTTGGTGGCGTTGCTGCCCCTCTTGACATGTGGCCCTGCACCGAGCACATGCTGAGAACACTGAATACATTGGCTTCTGCACTTCCTATGGCAGCACTTTCTGCTACAAGAACAGCATGTACCAGACTGTCTCCATTCTGTTCTCGAACTTCACCTCCACGGTAGACGGACTTCACACCCGATAAACCGAGTCCGCCCCGCATGTTGAGAAACTGTTCAGCCACCTGCTTTAGAACAGGATGACTCACACCAAGTCCAATCAAAGCCATTCTTGCACTCGTAAAATTGTTCTGGACATAGTAATGCAACTCTTCTGATGTCACTTTTCCAATCCTATAATCAGGGCAATACAAAGAATTAGCCAAGGCATTCCGGTAAGCTGCAGCATGCAAATTTTCAATGGTGCACGCCTGTGGATTCTGGAAAGCCACAGCTTTGTCGATCTTTAGCTGAGACTGAAGGGCAGCTACTTCCCAACGCCGAAATTCCGGTGCTGTTGTGACATTGAGCAGGAATTCCATTACAGTATCAACATCATCCCGCATGCATTCCACAGCGTAGGCCATGTGCTCCCTTGTTGCAGTCACACTAATTTACCGCCCACTGCTTCCATTCCACGGGTTCTCTTGAAAGATGAGGCTCCTTTTGTAGTCAAGGTGGATGCAAGACGCAGCCAATGAGAGGTTCCCAATTTGCTGGAGTCCTCCTATCTACTGCCGGCTTTAATGAATAAGCCAATTCTGGATGCAGGGGCATAGTTTTCCAGGGAAGCAATCACTAACCCATTTGGTAATTTGGTGAACTCAAGATCCTGAGGTTTTGGAAGGGCTTCTGTGGGGACCGCCGAGGTTTTGACTTTGGGAGCAACTTTGAGGGAATAAAATCTCGAGAGGGTCG
>NW_022103908.1:13160054-13222120 GCF_000313985.2 Echinops telfairi | reverse complement strand
CTAATATATACACACACATACATATCTTGGTATATGAATGGATTTTGAGCTCCTACTTAACTATAACGTCTGCTCTAAGAACAATCAGTTATTATGCTGTGTCCCTGTACACTACTTATTCTGATTCCGGGATTAGTGAAGATATAAATGAGTACTATAGTAAAGTATGGTGAAAAAAATCAGATAGTGCCTGTCTATCAGAAAGAATAGTACCCAGGGTCTTTAAAATGTGTCTGAAAAAATAAACAAGCAAACAAACAAAAGAACCAGTCATCAAAGTGACATGCTAGCCAAGCCTACATGGAAGCAGCACAGCAGCTTGTATGATTCAAAGACTGCAAACCATAAAATCCAAGAACAGGGGAAGGGATTAGATTGGAGTTTAAATTCTGAGCAATCAGTTTTGATGATGGTGAAAGCCTACAATGTACTTGCAGAGTCCCTGTGGGCATCAAGCCTCCACTGAATTCTCTGGGATCAATGACCAGGGATGGGGATAGCCTTGCCCTCAGCCTGAGTACATCAGAGATTGAGTTCATGCAGACACCGTTAGGTTAAATGCTAACATCTTATCATTTGTTTTCTCTTCAGACCAGTTTTAAATTTGTTCTCATTTTCACTATTTTCTGCTTTCTGATGGATTGAGCTTTTGCTGTGTTTTTGTTTTGTTTTTTTGGGTATGATTTTCTTTGTATGAAACTTAGGTTGGGTCAATCTATAGAGATGGTAACTTAATAATTTGTTAGGGTACTGGCAATGGACATTGGGAGGAAATGAGGAGCTAATAATGATGAGTACAAAAATAAAGAAAATGTTCTAGTGGTATTTGCACATCTATTTATAATATCTTAAAACCTTTGAATTGTATGGTATGTGAATTACATGCCAGTTAAACTATTTTTTTTAAGTTGAACTCCAATTAAATAAAAATTCAGTTTCAATATACTCAAGGTCATATTTGGGTCTGCATGGACTTTTCAGAGTTCTCTTCAGCTCCAGCCTGAAGTTACACATGAGAAATCAACAGTCTATTCCATACTCAGCCCCTGGCCTTGCCTTGGCTGATTATATGGAGCTTCTGACATATATAGACAATTTGATTTCTGTGTATTCCATCTGGCTGTGTTCACATATAGAGGAGCTGTTTATGTTATTGAGAAAAGTTACTTGCAATAATGAAGTCATTTGTTCTTGCAAAATACTATTGTGTGAGTTCCAGCGTTGCTTCTATGATTAAGGCATATCGTCCAACTACTGATTCTCCCTATTTGTTAAAAACGTTTGCATTCCAGTTGCCAGCATTTATGAATGCATCTTGATTCCATATTTAAGCAATTTCAGAGTGAGGATGTAAGTAGAATTCTTTAATTTCTTCATCAGTTCTTTTAGTAATTGGTGGGTAAATTTAGATAACAGTTGTATTAACTGGGCATCCTAGAACACCTCTGGAATAATGCAGTGTCATCATTTTTATATTTTTAATTCCTGCAGGAATAAGCCATATGATTTTATGATTTAAAATGGCCAATTATAATCTATCTTAGATAAGGAAAGCCAAGGATTTTTATAATTCTATTTTTATGGCTTCTAAGTTTTCCATATTCATACTTCATCCATTCCATGTTCTGATTATTAATCGATGTTTGCAGCCTTTTCTTATGAAAGTCCCAAATGCTTTGCTCCCTCCATATCATTAAAGTTGATACCTCTTTCTGGCCTTTGTCCTCTCATCCATACAGCCCTGTCCATGTAAGTGTGACAAAACTCTTTAATTCTGCCAATAAGTTTGTAGAGGCATTTCATTCCACCAAAAGCCTCCTCCCGCAAAGCACTCAACTTTCTTGCTTCATGGTCCATGAGCTATCTCATACCATCTGCTGCTCATATCCTGGTTCTATTGTCACAGTTTCTCAACTGATTCTCACTGGTTCTTATTATCGTAGCAAGATAGTAGAGATCTCTCTCTCTGTTTTGGCCTGTGGAGGTCCTCATTGTAGAGATCCAAAGTCAAAAGAATGTGCTCTAAAGTTGACTTTTCTTTCTTCATCATCTTGAGTTCCCTATTTCTGCCTGTAGCATGGTTAATGTTAAGCCTATGATGATGACAGAATGGATAATACCCTTTTAAAAAATAATGGTTCATTGCTCTTTATTACAATTTCAATCTTCTCAAATATTTATAAAAATAAATATACAAATAATACTTTAGCATTTGTATAGCATAAAGCAATAAAACTCCCTACCCTTGAGTCAAATCTGACTAATAGCAATCTTTTTTTTAACTTGTTTTATTAGGGGCTCATACAACTCTTATCAGAGTCCATACATGCATCAATTGTGTAAAGCACATTTGTACATTCATTGCCCTCATCAGTCTCAAAACTATTGCTCTCCACTTAAGCCCCTGATATCAGGTCCTCTTTTATCCCCCTCCCTCCCAGCTCCCCCCCTCCCTCATGAACCCTTGATACCCTTATTGGACCATATAGGCCTTACTTGCATGATATCATGGACTGCCAAAAGAACAAACAGATCTGTCTTGGAAGAAGCACAGCCATACTATGGCTTGGAAGCAAGGATGGCAAGACTGTTCTCATGTACTTTGGGCATGTTGTCAGGAGAGACCAGTCCCGGGAGAAGGACATCATGCTTGGTAAATTAGCAGGGCAATGGAAAAAGAAGAAGCCCTTTGACAGGAGGGACTGACGCAGTGACTGCATAGATGGGCTCAAAATAAAAGCAATTGTGAGGATGGTACAGGACTGAGAATATTTCCTTCTACTGTGCATAAGGTGAATGTGTGTCAGAGTCTACTAGGTAGTACCTAACCACAACTCCACAAGGACCTTAAGAACCTGACTTGCATTATCAGAAAGCTATTCAATCCCTTTGACAGGTAACAAGCACCTCACATTTTCAAGTCTCACCCAGTCTCTTGGTGGATGTTATAAAGACTATAGATAGAATAACCATATTAAATAATTCACTTCACTGCAGCTAATAATTGTGAGATCATATCTATGTTGGTTCCCTATTTGATATTAGAAATTATGGAGCAGTGTGTTTGAACACACCTGCTTGAAGACTTATTACTGTTCCTAAACGAAGACAGCAGCTGACTTTCATTCTTCACCACGCAGAGCACTGAGGAGAGAGAGGCATGCTGGTAATCTATGATCAAGCTGTAGACCAGGGTAATTGCTGTCCTTGTTATTATTGTCAGGTGCCATTGAGTCAGCTACAACCCATAGTGACCCGATGCAAAACTAAACACCGGAAGATCCTGTGCCATCCTCAAAATTGTTCCAGAATTGTTCCTGAACCATCCTTAAAATTGTTACCCCAAAAAGATCCTGCGCCACCCTACAACGTGATCTTGTTGCAGCCACTGTATCAATCTTTCTCATTGAACGGCTTCCTCTTTGTCACCACCCTTCTACTTTACCAAGCATGATTTCCTTCTCCGGAGTCTGGACTTTCCTGACAGCATGCCCAGTTTGTCAGATGGTGTCTCCCCGTCCTGGCCTCTGGCTGGCCTTTTCCCAAGAGAGATCAGTTTGTTTTTTTAGCAGTCCGTGATACTTTCAAGATTCTTCTCTAGCACCACAATTCAAATACACTGATTCTTCTTCAGTCTTCCTTAGTCAATGCTCAATAGACATATGATTCAATGGAAAACCCCATGGCTTGGGTCAGGCACACCTTAGTCCTCAAAGCAGCACCCTTGCTTTTCCATCTCTCAAAGGGTTTGCTGCAGCAAATTCACCCACTGCAGTGTGTCTTTGGATCTCTTTACTGCTGCTTCATGAGTGGAGATCATGGATCCAAGGAAGACACAGTCCTTCAACCTTTTCTCCAATTATTACCATGTTGCCTATTGGTACAATTGGGGGGATTTTTTAACATTTATGTTAATTAGATTACCTCATTTCTTATCAACTTGCTGTGTTATCTAAGGAGAGAATATTTTGGTCTCTAAATACTAACTGTGTTTGGTTAATGGTTTTATTTTATCAGAATACATTGATTTTTTGGTTTGGGCTAATCTTAGATTTTGGATCATCTAAGTGAATGAAAAATGGTTGGCTCTCCAATCCCCTCATCTATATTGTTATATAGCTATGTATATTTTCTCTTTATTTTTTTCTGAATGTATTTTTCTCATTATAGTGATTTATTAAGGATCCCAGGTGATCCAACATTTTAGCTCATTGCTGCTAACCCTAAAGTTGGCAGATCAAATCCAACGAGCAGCTCTGCATGAGAGAGACTCGGCAACCTGCTTGCATCAAATGAACTAAAGCACAACGACGAGAATGCACTATCCTCGTGCAGATGGACACTGAGAGAGATGTGGAAGGCGATGCAGACAGACCTGTCCCACTCAGTTTCCAAGGTTGTAAATCATTACCAGAGAGGACTCTCACATCTTTCTTCTATCGAACTGCCGGTGGGTTCAAACCTCTGACCTATGGGTTAACACCAACACGGTTCTTGCCAGAAAGATTACAGCCAAGAAACCCTATGAAGGAGTTTTCCTCTTTCGCCCAAAGAGCACAATGGTTAGCAGTTGATTCAAAGCTACACAACAGAAAAAAAAAAACAATTGATTGGTGTGTGTTTTATAGAATTTGTATGTTTCTATGCTAAAAAATAATTTGAATGTTCCATTTATATTCTTCTTCTTGAAGGACATTGCAAATGTTTTATAAAAATATTCAGATGCGTTCAATGCAATTCTGGTTCTTGAAATGTCTGTATGTGTCTACATCTGACAGGCAAAGACATTTTTGAAAGATCCTCATGATAAGCACAGCAGTCTGGTGGTTAAAAAATTTAGAAATAGAGATTTTTGACAAGCTTTAGAACTTGCCACCTATCTCCTTTGACAGTAGTAGGTACCAAAAGTGATGAAATATCAATTAAGAAACTCATGGAGAATTTAGAGTCACAAAATTCTGAAGTCTTAGTTAGTCATTTTTAACACTAGTTATCCTTGGAATAAATGAAATGTAAGAACATTTAAATTGGAATTTTGTGAGTAAAAAATAATTAGTTATAAAATACTGTATTGAAGTATTAGCCCCCGCACACTTCAAAAGTAGAAAATGAGATACAGAGAAAAGAGAGACGACAGACAGACCGATAGATAGCAGATAGGTGTACAGGTAGAAAAATCCTCAGACCTCTCTCTCTAGATAGGTTAGATAAAGAACCCAGAGGGAAGCTGTCAGTGTGTTTGTTTTATATTTAGAAAACTTGGATTATACAAAGTTTTATAAGTATGCTGATTTCAAATCTAACTTAAGGTCAATGTAAAATAAAACAACCCAGGATATTTTTTGAGATAAACTATGCCTATTGTGTGAAACGTCATACCCTCTCTCCTGAATTGACTGAAGTGAGCGATGTGGCTCTCTAATTCTTCAGGGAAGGCAATGTAACAGATGCTAAATAACATGATTCTTAAATGGCATTTTTCTACAAGTGGTAAGGATTTTTAATTGATGTATTTAGCAGGTATTAAACAGCTCTCTCCATACTTGTCCAGTGGGAAGCGGTTGTCTGATGCCCCATGCTGTTAGCCCATATGTTAGAACTGTCCACATTCAACATTTCTTCTATATGAATTTGATCAGAACCTCTGACTAATTCAGAATTACAATCGGAAGTGTTGCTAAGAAATATGAACAAATATTGTTCCTGAGATAAGTTCTCCTCCACCTTTGTCTCCTCCACCTTAGACAAGCATGTGTGTGGTCACACTGGGTAAAGGACTAGGGTCTACATAATTGTCCTTCCTGAGCTGTTCAGGTGACACGTTCTTTGTCTTAAATATCCCTTAACAGTAGTGTATATTTCACAATGAAAACTTGAGGAGCAGAATGGAAATTCTTGTCTTACCTCCAGGAATTATTTTGAGAGATGTAAAGAGAATAATATATGTGAGAGCAGCTTACAAATAGCAAAGTGAGAAACAGTTTAAATTATATACAGTGGTTGCAGTAGTAATGCTTTTATATCTATTGTGATGAATTTTCCAAAGAATTAAAAAGTAGCAGTTAGCTATGGGAGGGCCAGCTCAGGATCTGAAGAGGAATCATTCAGTCCAGATCAGAACATTGGAAATTAATTTCTTAAGCAAAATAGAGAATATTAATGAAGTACTATTAATAAAGTGATGGCTAGTATTCAGGAAAAAAAATCAATCAGTCCTTTAAATATACACCTCACACCAACAAGCACAGCCCCTGACAGATTTTGAAAAGCAAATAAATATTCTGTGGAAGACATCGTAGAAATAACAATGAAAAAAATGAAGCCTTTTGTCTAAAGTTGTGAAAATATATTTAAAAAATAAAGCTTTCTTTGAAGTGGTTTCAGATCTGTGCTTATTAAATTATACAACTAGCCTGAATGGAAAATTCAGAATATACAAGTCATTTTGCATGACTTTAAAGAAAGGAAGTTTTCTTCCTGTTTTAAAATCATGCCTGTGTTTGTGAAGGAAGCAGATGGTGGAGCAGAGGGGCGAGATGGTACCATGTCTTATCGGGTACATAGTATGTAAATCAGCAGTCTTTTAAAATCCAATTTTAATGTAAGAATAACTTGATCAGACACAGTAGAAGTTATGTCACCTCAAGCAAAAAATATGACTGTTAATAGTATAATCTTTTTGATGTCTGTTGTTTTGCAAACGCTATGATAGATTAATTATATGCAATATATAAATTATGGATAGCCTACCCAGGTAGTTAATATTATGTGGATGGTAATGAGATTCTGATTTAGAGGAATGCTTATTTCCACAAATTAATCTTCATTTTGAGGACTGATAAATCTTAGCTGAACAGAGGAAGGGAAGCCTGCGTATCGCTGATGAATTTCACCCACGCTTGACATGATAGCATCTCACCACTAGAGCTCATTGTTGCTCTTTCCATAAGATTCCACGATTCGCTTCCTTTGCTTTCTCTAGCTTTATTCCCTTCTTTCTTTTATTTTTTCATTAATCTTCTATTTGGTGATATCCTTTCTCAAAAATATAACATTCTAAAAACATATTGATATTGAAGAAGAAAAATAATTTAAGACCTGACATCTTTTAAGAACATGATAGAATATCCAAAGTAAACAATTCTCATAGTCCATGACATTTACAGAACAATTTGCACAATACCGACCTGGTAAACAAATGTTTTCAATTAAACATGTTACGCCATGTTTTCCAGACATTCTAAATTGCTTATTTGGAAATATTTTCAAGCTTAATCAATTCATTGAAAAAGGCTAAAAGATTCTGTCACATGTAATTGGGACTGTTTGAAAACACTTGCTACTATAGTTTCTACTAAGCAAATCCTTAATTCTTTCTATAATAGTTACATGACTTTTAATAGATTTTTATTAATTAAACCATTTCTGGTTCCATGGCCCTCGCATTTTACATTTGAAGTGAGGTTCTCCTAACCACATGAAGAATCTGTCCCTTTCAGGTTGCGTTTTGAAAGAAATGCAAATATTTAAAATTGCACTGGCAAAAGATTTACAAAGATGAAGTCATAAATTCCGTCCACTTTCTATTTCATGCTTTGATCCTCACACATTTTAAACCATCTGTGGTTCTCTTAATCAGCCTGAAACTGCCTGTGAAACAAGTCAGCCTTGAGTGCACTGAGAAGTAACCTTCTTCATTCGCTCAAAATCCATACCGTGTGGGGTTTGGTGTTCCAATAGTGTGATAGATAATATCCCTAAAGAATTTCAGAAGCCCCAAATAAAGTGTTCAAATAATTCTTGTTTTCCCCTACTTACTATAAAATGCTTATTAAATCATCATTGGTGACTAAAAAACAAGATAAAACACCAAAAATCATAATCCACTGCCACTGAGCGCGTTACAGCTCCTAGTGACCCTGTGTTGGGTTTCCCCGACTATAAATCTGTAGGGAGCAGACAGGCTCATTTTCCCCCTGACCTTGTGGTTCGCAGTCCAGGCTTATCCTACTGTGCTACCAGAGCTCATTTCAGCAGCCGCACAAATCTCACAACATTGGATGAAATTATAGACTGTCTTTCCCAAGGAAAGTTTCTACTTAGAATTTTCCAAGGCCTGCCAACCCCATGTCAGATTCGGATTTAAATCTAGGGCTTCCCTAAACAGCTTTAGAAATAAATATCTAATATCCTCATCTCATTCAGATTCTTTTTTATTTTTTTTCAGTAGCCATTTTCCATGAAAAAGCCAAAAAGCAGCAAAGTAGATGCATGGTGCACACACGTGCACACACACAGCTCCACCTTTGCCCACTAAGCACTTATGTTAGTTAGCATGCTTCAGAGAAGGCGGCTCCTGTAATTGGGCTCTTCTTCAAATAATTAAACATGTGTTTGCACCACCTCTGCTCAAAAACCAACCTTGTCTTCCTAGGCTGCTCCTCTCTGGCCCCATCTCATGGAGACTGCCTCTTGAGCGGACGCACAGGAGTCTCCCTTCTGCCCTGCCCTCTGCCATGGTGAGATGGAATCTGAGCCTTTCTCTGAGAAATCTCCTGCTCCTCAAAGGTACAATAATGGGTACTTCAGTTGCTTATGTACTTTTATAATATGCCAGGCTATGAAAAGAAATTGGACCGAGAATTTAGGTTCATATATCGATAACTAGATAACTTCCCAGTTTTTGTGCCTGGTTAATTTTATGTGCTGAAAGAGTTCCAAGAAATGCAGGCAGAGGAGAGACTAAGAGAAGGAAGATGGACAGTGTAATTTGAATGAGAAAGATGTACAGTGATACTTTTCCTTTCAAATTACCTGACAATTCACGAGACATGGGTTATATATTAAGAAAAGAATGGAGTCCAAGACAGCACAGTCCTGCCTGCCGGGGCCTGTCTTAGATAAATGGACAGCTTTCTACACTGTGGAAGTTAGATATCATATTCAAGATAAAGGGTTTGACTGACAGATCAGTATCCGTGAAACACTTGGCATATCAATATCCTCATGCAAATCAGGACAGCCGTTCTAAAGTCTTTAGCTGAACTTTTGGTTGGGGGTGGGCCTGTATACGTAAAATCAAATAATGCTGAACAGCCCACTGTTTTCACAAAATTCCACGTAGCAGGGAAGTTACATACTAACCACCATGTAAAAGGAACTGGAAACAAGTGCCAGTGAAAACGAGTGAAATCTGTCTCTTGCAACTTGTTTGATGTGATATACAATCTCCCAAACTTTTAAAATAATGTTTCTGTGTGCGATTGTAATGCCTTTTGTTGAGGATTCTACTTACCTGACAGCCTAAAAATTTAAAGATTCAGCAGCTGTTAAAGAGCGTTGTTGCTATACTTGGGATTGTCCTTGTCTTTTCTACTTTTTGCCCTGTAAATTCCTGCTTAGCATGTTTTAATAACCGTGCATGATATTTTGAAAAAAATAATAGTTACTACTCTTCTGAAAATAGTAATCACAGATTTAAGTTATTCACTGTGACAAGGAACACACTTGTCCTTAACGTCTAGCTACTTTCCATTGTACTGTCTTCCAAGTTCTTCCTGCTGTGCCTCTGTCCGTGCTGTGTCATCTAAATGCCTGCCATGTTTCAGAGTTTTATCAGTGTGGACGTTGATCTGAAATCTATTTTACAAACAAAGTAAATAAATGTCACAACAAAGAAGAAGGAGGAGGGAGAGGAAAACAATATAGAGAATCTGCTGTGCTCATTCTTTATTAAAATCTGAAACTCTGCCCTCTTTTTTAGCCTAAACATTGGCATGATTGTTGGTAACTCAAAGTGCTTGTCTCACCAAGACAATTCTGTATAACAGAATTGGCATCTATGTAAACACAGTGCGTACAGCATGCAGGCAGCCCTTAACCTTTAACCTGATCTCATTCCACGTGAGCGCAATCTCTTACTTGGTGTCATCAAGTTAACATTAACTGACTCCTTATTACGTGCAGACTGTGTGGGAACATTTACCTATGAACGTTAATTTTCCCTTTCACTTTAATCCATTCACGTTCAACTTACTTTCCTGTGACTCAAGAATGGAACCTCTCCATTGGCAGAGCTGGTTCGGCTAAAATGCTGTGGTGTTCTGCTTTCCGTCTGAAGTAGGCCCCACTGGCCCCATCCGTGGTGGAGCATCGCTGCAATCTCTTAGGCCATGCAGCCCCGATTTTGCTTTTCTTGACAATATGTATATGCATTTGCAAAGTAAAATTCTTCAGTTCACTTAGTATTTTATATGTGGCAGCAGTCATTTTTTAAGTTGGTATTATGTATTTGGAGAAGGGATATACATTTACTTAGTAACTAATATAGTCGAAGAGTCTTTATCAAGGGGCATATTAGCTAAAAGTTCTATTCCTTGATCAAAAGAGATAAAGAAATTTACTCTGAATTATATTTTCAAATGTTCCTGCATTCATGATCTCCTCTTGTACTTTATATTCAATGATTTACTGCCTATCTAAAACCAGCATGGGACAATAATGCATCCAATGTCACGGCTATTGCCATTTACAGACAAGTGGAAATGATCTAACAAAATGCACACAGTTAATGACAGAGTCCAATAATGGTTGTTGTTGTTGTTGACATTGCCACAGAGTCATCTAAATCATAATGATCCTATAGAGCAGAGTAAAACTGTCTCATATGGTTTTCTGGGCCAAAATCTTTAGGGAAGCTGACCACCAGATATGTTCTTCTACAACGCAATGTTTTCACCTAGCAGCGGAATGCTTAACTGTTGTACACAAAGACTTCATTAATGATCTTTGGAGCTCTTAAAAATAATAATAACAATGTATATTTATATGAATATCAAGGTTCTTAAAAATTAGCTCTTACTTACACTGATTTTCTTCTTAACCAAGTAAACTGACCATTGAATTCACAATAAATTGCCAAATCAGAAACTTGGGTGTCATCTATGCATTTACTCTTCTCCACATCTTCATCTCCAAAGACCCATCTTTAAAGAACTCATGAACTTATCTCTTTCACCTCTCTCTAACTACACCTTTCTAGTAGTGGTTCCCATTTTCTTCTCTTTGGTTTATTGAAATTGCCTACTACCTTGTCTGCAATGTCAAAAAGCTAACTGTCTTGGGCAGAGGTTTTACTATGAAGGAGATGAACAGGTGACAAACATCTGAGAAGATGTTCAACATAAATTTCCATTAGTGAAATGCAAATTAAAATTATAACAATATATCACTATACACCTATCAGAATGGCTAAAATTAAATTAAAAGCTGAAAATTCCCAATGGTGGCAAAGCTGCTAAGAGATAGAATAGCTCATGGGTAGCCACTGGGAACACAAAATTATACAATCCATCTGGAAAATAGTTTGACAATTTATTAAAACTAAACAAGCAGATATCATGCAACTCAATCATTGTACACTTATGTATTTACCCAGAGAGATGAAGGGTCATGTTAACACAAAAGCCTTTATTTAAATTTGGACCTTATTTGTAATAGCCTAAATCTAGAAACAGCCTACAAGTTCTTATTTGGATAAATTTATAAACAAGGAGTATACATCTATCTCAAGTAATATAACTCAACAATAAAAAGAATAAATTGAAATTCATTATTCCTTATGATCAATTCTGTTTCTTTACCGTATTGTTGATTGTCGATAGGGCACCAACATTCATACTTGCTCAGGAACAAATGCTCATGGCAGAAAAAACTCTCAGCTTTTCTTCAGCTTGCACATAGATTTTATTAGCAGGCTTTGAGGATGACCACAACATGTTCCATCTTTCATGCTTCCCTTTCACTTATGTCTCCAGAATCCACAACTTTACTTATGCATCCTGAAGTCATCATCAACCTTGGTACCAATCATCCCAACTCCATACAAAAGCTGAACCTAACCCACCCTGCACATACCACTCAGACAACCTGCATAAGTAGATTCAAATCATGGTATCATTTCTCTCTTATCTTTTTACTCCCAAATCTTTCTACTTTTCATTACAACATGATAAACTTAAATCTTTACCAAGGCATACAATGACTCATGATCCAATCTTGCTATACTCTCCTGATTAATATTCTCCTTTATATTTTAATTGCTATCTCTTAAATATTGAATGATCCAGGAAGCATCAAGAGAAGATGATAAGAATGCACAGAGTCACTGTACCAAAAATAACTAGTCCATATTCCACCATTTCAGGAGGTAGTATATGAGCAAAAATCAGTGGTGTAGAAGGAAAAAGTTCAAGTTACACACAAGGTCCCAGGATTGATGAACTACCAATCGATATGTTTCAACAAGCCGATGAAGCACTGGAAGTACGTCCTTCTCTGTCGAGACATTTGAAGACAGCTACTTGGCCAACTGCCTGGCAGAGATTCGTATTTCTACCACTCCAAAGAAAGGGTACCCAACAGAATGCTCAAACCGTAGAACAATATCATTGATATCACATGGATACAACATTTGCTTATGATTATCCAACAGTTGCAACAGTATATTGACAGGGAGGTTCCAGAGGTTCAGGCTGGATTCAGTTGAGGACATGGAACAAGGGATATCATTGCAGATGTCTGATGGATTTTGGTGGAAAGCAGAGAATATCAGAAAGGTGTTTATTTGTACTTTACTGACGAGGCCAAGGCATTCGACTTTCTGGATCATAACAAATTATTTAGAAACTTGAGAAGAAGGGTATTCAAGAATATCATTGTGCTCCTTTGGGAACTTGTACATAGGCATAGGCAGTTGGGAGAAAGACACAAGGGGAGACTTCTTAGTTTAAATGCAGGAGAGGTGTGTGTCTGTGTTGTATCATCTCACCATAGTTATTCCATCTATATGCTGTGTAAATAATCAGAAAGTTGGATTAAATGAAGAAGAATGTGGCATAAGTATTGAAGGAAGGAAGATTTATTAACAACCTTCAATATGCAGATGACATAAACTTGCCTGCTGAATGCAATGAGGACTTGAAGCACTTCCTGATGAAGAACAAGGATTGTATCCTTCAGGATGGAGTATAACTCAATGTGAAGAAGAACAACGTATTCACAGCTGGACCAATAGGAAACCTCATGATAAATGGATAAAATGTTAAAGTTCTCAAGGATTTTGTCTGGTTTGGATCCAATTTCAATGCTCATGGAACTACAGTCAAGAGATCAAAAATATACTTCATTAAGGAAACCTGCTTCACAACACTCATTAGAGAATTGAAAAGGAAGAATGTTACTGTGAGGACTAAGATGGGCCTAACCCAAGCCATGGTATTATCTATTGCATCATACTCAGGTGAACATTTGATACTGAATAAAAAATCCCGAAGGTTTAATGCATTTGAATTGTGGTGCTGGAGAAAAATATTGGAATTACCACAGACTGCTAAAAAGAACCCAAACTCATCTGTCTTGGTTGACATCCAGCCAGAGTGCTTCTAAAAGTATTAATGACAAGACTTTGTCTTATATACATTGAACATGTTGTCAGGAGAGACCAGTCCCTGGAGAAGGAGGTCATGTCAGGTAAAGTAGAGGCCCCAGCAAGGCCCCAGGTTAGGAAGGTCCTCAAAGAGATGGATTTGCATGATGGCCAAAACTGTGGGCGCACACAAAGAAATACTTGTGAAATGGCACAGGGCAGGGCAAGGTTTAGTTCTATTGTGAATGAGGTTGTTATAGGTTAGCACCAATGTGTTGTTACCTAAAGTAATAGTCTTGCCTTTACATTGAAACAATTGAACCCACACCTACTCTCAATAAAATTTCCAACACAATGATCTTCACTTGCTTCAAGTTCAGCTTTTAAATAACTGAAAAGGCTTTAACCCTCCTGTTGCACTAAAATAAGTCTGAATCAGTACTGCATGCACCTATTCAGATTTACCTGCAAATGTTAAATATACAATTAGTCATGGAGCTAAGTTGTAACCTGGGGACTACCTGCACTTGATCTCTCAATTACTGTTGAACTGAAAGAGGTGCTATATGCAAGCTTCACTTGCAGGCACAGCATTACCTACAGTAACACTTAAATGACAAAGGTCCAAGGAAGTTTATTATAGTCCTTTCCTTAATGCTGTCAATCATTTAAAATTAGCAATGGTGCTTTTTAAAAAGACAGCAGTTTTGAGGAGCAGGGCAAAAAATAGTGAAAGTACTTGGGTCAAAAATGTTCATTATACCATATGCTGTAAAAATAAACGATTCAGATTTCATTTCATGTCATTTGTGCAGAAAATAGAATATAGCTTCCATAAGCCATTTCATAGTAATAACATTACTCATAAAAGATGAATAAACTAAAAAACTTGGTGTGTTAATGTATGTCTTGTCTGAATAACTGCTAAAGTATACTGTGCTTTCGATTAACATCAGTGCCTTTATAGAGAAACTCAAGTACAACCAAATAGCATGGAGAGGTGAGCTGATAATTCATCAATTCATTGGCTCAATTACACATCCAAAGAGCCACTTTGAGTTTTCTGACCAAATTAACCAACCTCATGATAAATCTCTCATCTGCCGGCATAATTTAAGAATGAACATATACCTTCACATTATTTCAAAATCGATCTCTGATTTGAATTTTCCCACCAGAAGAACAAGTTACTACAAATGCTCCCCCCTCTAGGGCATTTTATATGAGATGATGTTATTTTGATAGATGGTACATCACTTGATCATAGAATTTGTCTATAAAATGTTGAAATCCTTTTTTATCTCAGAAACGCAATTCTAAACAAACACCTAAAATAATCCAATGTATGGTGGTCTTGATTCTATGACATCAGAATGATTTTATCCTGGGACTAGGTTTTTGGACATCGAGCCAAAATCTAATGGATGGAACTCTAACTCTTAACTCTAACTCAAAGCTATGGACTGAATTCACACTGATCCTCTCAGCCAGGGAGAACTGCCTCAGTGGGGTTTGGAGACAGTTTTCCAAGAGTAGAAAGCCCCACATTTCTCTTGCCCAAGAACTGCTGACCTTACAGTGTGTAAGGAGTAACCCACTATGCTACCAGGGGTCTCCACCAAATCCCCCCCCCCCCCCACACACACACACACACACACACACACACACACACACTACACTAAATATCTGTGCAGTACCTGCCACTTCCTGAGGTGGAGCTAAATATCTGTGTTAGGGGATTCCACAATCTAGTTCACAATTGTGTCTTTTTGTGCTTGGCCATTGCGGCCAGTACTGAGCTGTCCCAGCTCCACTAAACTCTTGGAATGTGAGCTACAAACACAATCAAGTCCTATTTTATAATACCAGTCCCTGATAGCTACTTCCATATGCATACTGTTATTTATAGCATATTTTGTTCTGTCTCCTTAGCCACTTCGCGATAAGACGATGTGAACATTGTACTTTTAAAAATATGTCTGTAAGATTAACATTACTCCAGTCCTTACAATTATATCATTCAATTTTCACACTTATATCTGCTTTACACTTGTCCCTTTTCCCAATGATCCTGCCTACCCATGTCTCACCGGTACTAATAGTGGCCCCTGAACTTGAATGTGAGTTTGAAGATTGCAGGACCTTGCTTTCCTGATTTCAGAAGTTCCCTCAGTTCTTTTCTAGAGCTTAAAATGCCCTAGGTACCAACTGGGTCCTTAGATACCTGTTGAAAGAATGACTGAGCAGAGATCAGATTAGATCATAGCTTCACATACATACTGGCTGCTGGAGAAAGTTGGGGAACAAATGCTCTGAAAGTCCAGGCCCTGCAAACCACAGGCAAGAGCTTCCCCCCCGCCCAGAGCAGGATCAGATCTGTTTCAAGTGCCTGTTCTTCACTTCGTCAGATCAGGAACTAGGACTTGAATGAACGTTTATTTTTTTAGCTTGGTCTTTATTTGCAAAATAAGGCCAATAATATAGTATTTTACCAAGAGATAGACAAGGCCCTTATGCTTGGGACAGAAAAACAGTAGAGGAATGATAAAATGAAGAAGACAAAAGTATGGACAATAGTCATAAAAGTTTCAAGCATTCCTCTGATCTTGAAGATGACACGGCCAGGCCACAGTGTGTTACCCATAGCCCTTGTGGTGAAACAGGCTGGAAACGGAGTTGCTAAAGGACCTTCAAAGCTACTAGCAGCTCCATGGGAGAGAGGCATGCCTACCTGCTCCCAGAAGGCTTCACAGTTATCTATAGCATCGCTGTGCATCAGACTTGACTCAATGGCATGAATTGGAGGTGTCTCACCAGCAACTATCCAGGACACCCCTAATAATTTGAACAGATTGCTCAAACCAAACTCACAGACATTGGGTTAATGCTGACCCATAGATATCCTATCAGACAGGGTAGAATTTCCAATTCCTCCTCCCCATCACTCTTTACAGGAGAAGGCCCTGTGTTTCTTCCTTGTAGTGGCTGGAGGTTTCAAAATGCTTACCTTGAAGTTAGCAGCCCAGCTTGTAACCATTATGTTACAAGGGCTCCTACATACTAAGAGCTAAATACTTAAGAAGAGTTAAGTATTGTAACCGTGAAATGCTTAGATTTTTTTTCACCTGTCCTTTCTGAATCCATAGTTCTTACATTTATTCTTTTTAGAGTTTTAATAGAAGCTAGCAGGTAGATTATCATTGTTTTAGAGATAAGCATACAGTTATTCCTCAGAGGTTTATGAAAGGTAATATACATCCATCTGACCATATTGCTAACATGCAGTTTAAAGTTAAATTCAAGTATTTAATTTTGTCTATAGATGGCAGCAGCATACCAAATCTCAGATAACTTTATAGTCCACACTATGAAAAAGTTATCCGTATACTAAACACCATGTTCTCTTAATGGTACAAGAAAATTATCGAAGAGGAACTATAGCATCAATAGAATCTGAACAGAATTTAAAGGGGACAGGGTGGAATCGGTACAGCCAGTCTCAGCCCTTTCTTCTGTGAACTAAAGGGTTTCTTCAGTTTGCCCAGCATGGGTGTCTTTGTCATTTTAACTGGCTGTCACAATAGATATTGATACAAATAAAACTCTTTTAAGATAATAGCAATTCCAAACAATACCAAGAAAATGCCCTCTCTGTCAGTAGTGGCTATTAAAAATGTATTAATACATGCATGCAGCTCTCTTTTATTTGTTTAAGAAATTAAATGACTGGAAAGTGCTCACATCCTGAAACCTTTCATAAGGGAAGAATGAGGGAAAATGAAGAAAGGAGATTTCCAGATTTAGACTGAAGACAAAGCAAACCAAGAGAAATGGGCCCATGGGAGACAAGAACAGCTACAAGATGAGATTGAACTGGAGGGAAATATAATAAATCAAAACAATGCCTTGGGCTGCCTATCAGAGCACACAACACATTTTGGTCAGCTATTGAATTTTCTGTCTATAAAATTCCTTATAATATGTTGAATCACATAGATTCATTTATATTTCCCTTTCTAACTTAAGAATTCCTCATGGATACTTTTGAAAAGTACATCGTTGTATTGAGGACTATTGTGTTAACTTGTACACTTTCATTTTGAACTATTAGAAATAAATGAGCAGGGCACCACTCCTTAAAATACAGTATCTGAAAATCGGAAAATAAGGTTTGGTGCTGAAAATACTTTAGCATTAGATTTTAAAAGAGAGAAAAAAAAGGGAGGGGCAGAATTTTGAATGAGAGAACAAGAAAGGAGAAATAAAACCACCTAATATGAGGCAAAAAGTGGAAGAAGCCCGTGAAAGCATAAGGCTGCTGGGTTACAGTGCCTCCCAAGGTTCAAAGAAAAATTCCCAAACAGCTTGCAGATGTGGGATTTATTCCTATCAGGGCTGGATAGCTTGGTACCCAGGTTGCTTAGTTCTTTGGCTCTTGCAAAAATCCTAAGTCTTGTAAATCCTCCAGGGCCTACTGTCTAATTATATTGGGCATCCTGCATGTCTCCTCAATAAAACTACCATATTATTTAAGGACTTGAGTTTGGAGTCTTTGAAGGCCAAGTTCTGCTCTGCTGGAAATAACATTGTAAAGTCACTAGGTTCTTAATATGGACCTTTAATTTCCATCTCATCATCCAGGATCTGCTGTAAGCATGTATTTTTCTAAATTAGTAATTTGCAGCATTTCTAACAGTATAGACAGAGAAATTCTGTGCTTCTCCTAACTTCCCTCCCACTCATCCATGCCCTTCTTGGTTATTCTTCTTAAAGTGTAAAGTTGTTCTAGTTCAAAAAATATGAATATATGCCATCAGCTTTTTAGTCTTGAAGTTGTATAAAACCTTAGAAAATTAAACCTCCCAAAGCATGAAGTTTTAGCATTATCCTTTAAGAAAAAATAAAACTCACAAGTTGAAAATATATGAAAAATATGCTATGATTTGACATGCATTTAAAATTTTTGATTAATCATAAACCTGGGTTTGAAAAGTGGCATTTTCAGAAAGTAGACACACACATACACACACACACACAGTCATTCTTATTGTTTGAACAAGTGATGATAGAAAAATATATTTTAAGAAACTACTTTGTTATTTGGTAAATAATGTTTTAAGCAAACAACAGCAACAACAACAAAATCTTCAGAAGTGTTGTATAATTTTTATGAATGAATACAGCAAATAGTTGAATAAAATGATAAAATTCAAAATGAAGTTTTTGTACACTGGAATTATTTTTCAAACTGTCTCCTCTATACTTTCAAGGAAAAAAATAGCTGAAAAAGATTGTGTCTGTGTAGTGGGAGAGATGTGATATCATAACAATTTACTTTTAGGAAAGGATTAAATTTAGTGCCATTCATTATTATTTTGAGTTATAAAAGTACAAACCCCTCTAAATTATAATTATAAAATGTCTTCAGTATTTTTTAACTTTAAAAAATAGCAATAAAAAAATAAGTAAGAATTTGCTTTTACTAAGAAAAACAAGTTGTTGTCAAGACAATTCTTAGAACTGATTTTCTAACTGTTCAGTGTTGATTTCTGGTTTTAAAAAATTATCTTTTCTAAAGACAAAATGCCTTTTTCTGAGTACCTTGTTAATCATCAGGTATTTGACAGCAAAGCTATCTAACGAAAATTATTTCTGAGGCAAGTATGCTGAGGCAATGTAGCCACCAAATATAAGTGTTTTATTTTATCACCCTATTAGATGGAAAATATTTGCTCTCATTTAATGAATAATAAGTAATACTGGAAAGAAGGTGCCACAGGACACATAACCAAATGTCCTTGTACCGGAGCCAGTGTATAGGTTACACTAAAAATACAATGATTGCACAAATGCTTAAATGGCTTCCTTCCTTTAATAGAGACAATGAAGTCCCCAGAAGGCTAAATGATTTAAAGGAGGAGGGGGGTTGGGGTTAGAGTCTAATCTAAAATGCATAGTGTGTACTGCAGCATATCTGCAAAGGCTGTTACTGTGATAGCAAAATAGCCACTCTAAGGTGTGCAGGGTGCTTTTCAAAAGCCAGGGTGGTTGAAATTAACCTGCCAAGAATCAGCCATATGATATGTAGTATTCCTTCTCAGGAGGAAAAGAAAAAAGGAGGAGGTGTTCCGGCATAAAAAAAGCCATCACTGCAGTAGGAGGCATTAAAAATTGCTAATTAAAACATATAAAATTATAGTTCATATGGTTTTGTCTTTGAGGATTTAGATGTTGACCAAGGTTCTTTTGAAATAAGAGTTACCATTAGAAGCCAGGAATATTCTAACCCTGACATTATGATCTATTGTTTTATCTTCATCTATCGGTGTGTGTGTGTGTGTGTGTGTGTGTAATGTTATAATTCCATTGTGAAAAACACCCTTACATAAAATACCTATATAATAAAATTATAATATCATAACCTTTGCTTTTTTTATAAGAGTATATATAGTTTAACATTATCTGCAAGAGATAATCCTGTATTAGAAAGCCATTCAATTTCTGGCCCATGAAATAGTTATTTATCTTATTAAATTTAGTGAGTAGATAATAATTGTTTATAGGTAAGTGAACTGCTTTATTTTACTTTAAAATTAAAACCCACATTTGCCAGAATGTAATAGCCAGTGGAGAGTCTATGGGAAACACAGTAATATACCTTATTGCTGACTGAAAGGTTGAAGGTTCCTGTTTACCCAGAGGCACCTTGGCAGATGGCCTGGCAAACTACTATTGAAAAATCAGCATGATCTACTGTGTCAGTCCAGGTAGACTGGAGAAAAAATCCAGAGACACTCATGTGTGGATAAGAAAGAGCTTATATATCAGAGCAATTGAGTATTGAGAAAACATGCCAACCTAGTACAGATCAAGTCCATAAGTACAATATTTGCCCCTATGTCAAATACCGATCTATAAATTCCTCTACAGACTCACACAACACATGCAATGACACCGAAAGCAGAAAGATCACAGGCCATTGGGTGGAAAGTCTTTTGGATCCAGTGGCGGTGGAAGCATCTCAGAGCAGGCAGAGCTCTCCACGTAGCTCCTTCAGCTCCAGGGCTCTAGTGTAGCTCCATGTGTCTTGTCTGCAGGATGTGTCTCGTAGGGAGTGAACCTGTGTCCAGCCTCTAGTAAGCTATCTATCTCCTTAGCACCTCCAAATGACGTCATCAAGCTGCGACCTGATTGAAAGGTTAAACTGCACCACTTTACTCTTAATTTTCAAATTGACATCAGATGATGTTACTACACCCCTACTGTATCACTCGTAGTATCGTGTGCTTGAATCAATGAGGTGACTACTGTTTTATCTCTTGTTACTTGATATCATATAACGAGCATTGATGTTACAATGTCTAAAGCACTCAGCAGCTGCTAAATGAAAGGTTGGCAGCATGAGCCCACCAGTTACTTCCTGGGTGAAAGAGGTGGCAGTCTGCCACAGGAAAGACTGTAGCTTTGGAAATCCAATAGGGTAACTCGTCTCTGCTCTATTGGATCGCTCTACATCAAAATCAACTAGCGATCAATGGGTTTGTTGATTTAATATTACGTAACTAATCATATCTTAATTCTGACACCCACACCCCCTCCTAAAATAAGAAGCTAATTAAAGCTGTTACTTAGTTCATAACCAAAAGATATAAGGAGATTAGAAACCGTTGGCCTGTTTTTGGTTTGTGTTCCATAACTTCAGATGTAGCTGGGGCATACGCATCTTGCCAATGATAAATTATTCTTGCGAATATGTGGTGTCTCAGAACTTTATTCTATAAGTTTGGATCTGAGATCTCAGGCTGTCATTTATTTTTCTCCAGTGTCCCTGTTCTGTTATTCAATAGTAAAACAAGTATATAGCATGCTTAGTTGGAGGTTTTTCCACGTATAGGTATATACTGCAATTGATTCCTTATCAATGGAGGGAACTCCTGACAATTGCTGGAGATCCCTAGTTTTTAACAACTAAGCATTCTAATTCTAAAAATGATCCAATTTTAGTGATAGCAGAAACCCCAGGACAGAGTGAAGTCTGTCACTTTTCAAATAACAAAATGACAGAAATGATCTCTTGGCCTGATGTTCGAATATGGAGTTCAAGATTGAAGGAATACTGTACACAAGCTCACAGTGGAGGTTTGCATAAATTGAGTGGTAAATTCCTTGAGAGATTACAATTGCCATGTCTATACCAGATTGGAGTGTGCCAACAAGAACCCCAGTTAAAGTAGTTTCTACCATAGAAGATACACTTGAGAGATTTGTTTACGTAGGTCATAGTTCATACGGAAGATTGTTCCTTTGTATTGAGAGGCATTTAGGTTGTGCTAATACAGGCTGAGAGGGAGGAAACTGTCAACTATTCAGCATTTGCAGGGTGTTGCTGTTAAACTTCACCAAGTCAACCTTGACATGCAAAGAGCCATTGCTGTCTAGTTTCCTATTTTTTATCAGAAACTATAGGAAAGAGTAGAACTGCCCCATAAGGGTTGTCGATTTGGGCAGAAACAAACTGTCATATCTGTCTCTTATAGAGTTGTGGTAGTTACATAATCTGGTGTCAATTTGAGAAGAGTGTAGGGGTGGAGTCTAGCCTGTCAATCATTGGATAGCCAATGAGGCCTCTGTGTGGGCATGGCCTTCCCCTGAGGATTCTGGGAATTCCTGTGTTCCTCCTTGGACGCAGGGACTCTCTCTCTCTGCTCACTCCCTGACCAGACACATGGCACTATGCTGATAGACCCCCATGCCCTGGGAACTGGAGGAGCCTCTTAAAGACCCCTGTCAGCACTGAGGTGCTTCTAACACCACTGGATCTACAAGACTTCCCATCCACTGGCCTATGAGGACTTTATAGATTGGTATCAGACATACAGGTTAAGATCAGGCTTATGGACTTGATCTGAACTGGGCTGGGATGTTTTCTCAATATTCAATTGCTCTTGTATATAAACATCTTTCTTATAAACATATGAATGACCATGAATTTATTTCTCTAGTCTACCCAGGCTAACACAAGAGTGGCTGTAGGGTTGCAACTGTAGACTTGCAGATTAGCATCTAAGACAGTGGTTCTCAACCTTCCTAATGCTGTGATCCCTTAATACAGTTTCTCATACATTTCCTCATGTTGTGGCAATCTCCCAACCATAAAATTATTTTTGTTGCTACGTCATAACTGTAATTGTGCTACTGTTATGAATTGGGCGGCCCTTGTGAAAAGGTCGTTTGACCCCCAAAGGGGTCACGGCCCGCAGGTTGAGAACCCTGATCTAAGAGCTTAATGGCTGCATTATCAGCAAAATATAGCAACCCCGTATGCCAGTGTAGAACTGTCCCATTTTGCCCAGGTTTTCTGGGCTGGACACTTCATGGACACCGATCATCAGGTCTTTCTGACACAGAGCCTCTGCGTGAACACTATCCATGCTTTGTCATCTAATAGCATAACTCTGGGAGAGAGGATTTCCCTTTTCTTTTTTTAACATTAAAAAAACAGCCTAGATAAATTATGCTAATCTCATACCAAAAAGGTACGAAAGAAAGAAAAGTAAACAAACAAAAAAACCCCAAGCAGCTGCCATAGAGTGAGTGCTACTCGTATAGACACCACAGGATAGAGTAGAGCCACCTCTCCGAGTTTCTGAGACTCTAGCTTTTCGGGTACACGTGGGTAGAGAGCAGCTAGCAGTTTCAAACTGCTGCCTTTGCAGTTAGCAGCCCAAAGTGTAACCAGGACACCACCTGGGCTCCTGTTAGGCCCCCTGGGCAGAGGTGAAAGTGACAATGCTGAGGTTTGAAATTGGAGTTTTCACTGGAAAATGTAGTTTTTTTTATCCTTCCATATCCTCGCTTATATTTTTTGCTATGGTGTTTTTAAGGGGCTCTGTCTATGCCATTGACACCAGAGAGACTCAGTGGCCTTTCCCTTGGGGCCGTAGTTACTAGGTGTTGTCCAGACAGCGCTGACTCTCAGCAATCCTACTGCAGCTGATGAAATCATTGACTGGTTTCACTCCATCTTCAACTGCTTTGCTATTTTGGAGCCATTGTCGCAAGCTCTGTTTGTGTCTGTTTTATCCATGTCTCTCTCTTATGTTTGCTGGCCTTTTATTTTAAAAGCCAAAGGTTGTACTATGAAGTCTCAACACCCTCGTTTCTAAGGAGTATTATAGTGCTACTTTCAAGGTGAATTTGAACTTTCTTTGGTAATCCATAGCATTTTCAAAATTATTAGTCAACACTATAATTTGGAGCTATTGTTTATTCTAAGGTCTTATCCATTGTCCAGCTTTCTCATACTTAGGAGTCAATATAAAACAGCATGATTTGGAAGGCACAGTCTACAAAGTGAAATCTTTGTTATCTTGTTATCTTGTTGTTAAGTACCATCAAGTCTCTTCCAACCCATAGTGACCCTATGCCTAACAGAAGGAAACTGCTCAGTGCTGTTCCAGCCTCACAATTGACCCTAAGCTTCAACCTTTATTGCAGCCACTGTGGGCCACTGTGCACCTCCTTGTGGGCCCTCCTCATTTTCACTGCCCCTCTACTTGATCAAACATGATGCTCTTCTGCAGGAATGATTTCTCCTGACACTATGGCCAAAGTCTGTAAGACGAAATCTCACCACCCTTGCCTCTGAGGAGCGCCCTACCTCTTCTAAGACACATCCATTCATCTTTTAGTCCTCTCAACAGAACTATTTGTCCATGATACTCTCAATATGCCAGCACCACAGTTCAAATCTACTGATTCTTCTCAGGTCGTCCGTATTCAATGTCCAAATTTCACATGTATAGGAAACAATTGAAAATACAATGACTTGGGTCAAGCACACCTTAGTCCTCAAAATAGCATCCATCCTTGCTCTTCAATACGCTAAAGAGGACTTATGGAGCAGATTTACCTAATGGAATACATCTTTTGATCTCTTGACTGCTGCTTCCATGAACATTGATTGGGAATCCATGCAAGATGAAATCCTTAACACCTTCGATCTTTTCTCCATTGATCGTGCTGTTGTGAGGATTTTGGTCTTCTGACATTGACTTGTAATCCTTAGTGAAGGCTGCAATCCTTGATCTCCACCAGCAAGTGCTGTAAGCTCTCCTCACTTTCAGCCAGCAAGGTGTGTCATCTGCCTATCACAGGTTGTTAATAAGCCTTCCTCCAGTCCTAATGCCATATTTCTCTTCATATAATCCAGATTCTCTGATTATTTGCTCACTATAAATATTGAATAAGTTTGATGAAAGGATAAAAGGATAAAACCTTGAGGCATGTCTGTCCTGAATTTAAACCAACCTCTCAGTGTCTGCTTGTCTGCTGAAATGAGTGCCTCTGGATATATGTACGGGTTTCTTGGCTTAGATTACTGTTTCCAGAACTGCACCAATTTGTTAAAACAGTTCAATTAATATCTTATTAAGTCCCCAAATTCTATATTTCATGAATGTCCAGTGCACCTTCAAATTCCTTCTTTAAAACCATTAGTTCTGGATGTTTTGCTACCTTGAGAATTGGTTAAAAGATACATGTATTTTGGGGTACAGTGAATTTATGTATTCCTTTCATCTTTCATCGATGTTTTTCAGTCATTCAATATGTTTCCCAAGGTTTTGTTGTTCTTGTCAGGTGACTGCTCTCATTCCCCCCTCTTAATAACCCTATGTGCAAGGGATGAAATACCGCCTGGTCTTTTGCAGCACTAACAATTATTGTGATATTGGAGTTCATTTTTAGAGCCACTGTATCATGAATCTCATTGGGCATCTTACTCTTTTTTGTTGTCTTTACACTTTACCAAGAATGATGTCTTTTTCCAAAGATTGGTTTCTCCCGATAACATGCCTGAAATACAGGAGAATAAGTCTCATCATCCTCACTTCAAAGGAGTACTCTGACTATAATACTTCTAAGACCGACTTCTTTTTCTACTGGTAGTTCATAATATATTAAATACCCCTCACCAGCACCAAAAAAACCACACACAACCCTTCATCAGTTCTGCTTTGGCTATCTGATTTCTTCATGCTGTTTCCTGGAGTGTCATTGTGGGTCCATGTGAAATGAAATCTTTGACAACTGCACGCTTTCCATTTATTGCGACGCATCTCTTATGTTTGTAATTGTGAGTATTTTATTTTTAATGTTTGCATTTTAATCCACACCGAAGGTGCTATTTTTTGAAATTATTGCGATCTTCTTCAATTCTTCTTTGGTTTCAGATAGAAAGTTTGTCATCCGTGTAGATTATTATTAACATGTCACAGCTTGTTAATGAGCCTTCCCCCCATCCTGATGTCAGACTCTTTTCCATATGCTACATATTCTTAGATTATTTGCTCAGCATACAGATTGAATAAGTATGGTGAGGGCATACATCCCAGACACAAAACTTTGTTAATTTAAAATCACTTAATACCCCCTTGTTCTGTTGGGGAGACTGTCTCTGGTTCTCTGTAGACATTCCTCATGACATAATGAAATGCCCTGAAATTTCCATTCAAGTCAATGTTATCCAGAGATTGTTATGACCCTCAAAGTTGAATGTTTTTACAAAACCAGTAAGACACAAGTAAACATCTTTCTGGTATACTCTCTTTTTAGCCAAGAGCCATCTTGCTAAAACCATACCCCTCATTCTAAGTTCTCCTCTGAATCTAGCTTGAATTTCAGGAAGCTCAAATTCAAAATAATCCTGGAACCAGTTTTGAGTTATGCTCAGCAAAATTTTACTTTCTTGTGATATTGAGGAGTTAATTTTCACCTTCTGTTTGACACCTGTACTTGGAAAGAGCACACGTATGAATTTCTTCCAGTTGGTTTGTCAGGCAACTGTCCAAATTTCTTGGCACAGACTACTGAGTGCATCCAGTGCTTTATCACTTATATAAAATAGTTCAATTGGCACTCCACCAATTAACCTTGTACTTCACCAGTGTTTACAATGAACCTTGTAATTCTTTAGTCAACAACATTAGTTCCTTATCTTAAGCTACACCTTAAAATGACTGAAAATCAGTCAGTTCATTTGGTAAAATGTATGCTTTTCAGAGCCCTTTTTGAGTGAGGGTTGGGGGAGACCTGCATTACCCTATATTATACTCATAGAATCCCCCAATATTTCAACTCCAGACTTGACTTTTTACTTTTATTTTAGCTATATCTATGCTGAATATGTTCTTCTATTTTGCTTCTGTAGCCCATGTCTGCACACTTCAGGATAATGTTTTCCTTTGTCATCCTGAGCTGCTTTTTGAAATTTGTGTTCAGTGTGTTTATATCAGCATTTCTTCCATCACTTTAGCTACTCTACATCAAAAGCAAATTTCAGAGTCTCTTCATACATAACTTTTGGTCTTTTCCCTCTTTCTGTCTGTGTTGTCTGCTAATAAATGCCCAAATGAGCATGCCACCCTGCTATAAATCTCAATCTGAAGGTATGTGGATCAGCAACCCAGCTTACTGAACTAAGTGCCAGAACACCCCACTCCGGTAAGCTTCAGCCCAAATGCACTCAGCTCCGTTTCCATGGGCCGTTAAGTCCAGTGTCCCCAATAAAGTGTCCAAAGACAACCCACTCTGCAAGTCAGCCTCCTACACAAAAACTCTCCGCTTGGCTTGACCAGTGGAATGGGAAGTCCTTCACTCAAGTCTGTGCTCTGGCTCCTGGTTCTACTGCTCCTCTGAGGTCAAAGCTGTCATCGTCATCCAGGAGGTTCACTGCACAGATATTGCAGGTCCAGAGGACACACTCCATTGCTGTCTCTTGCTAGTAGTGAGTTCCCTCCTGCTTCTCATAGGGCCCCTTTTATACACAGCAGGATGACATTGAGGAAATCCTGTTCACAATTACTTACAGGGGACTCCTATCATTATTTTACCCCACCTTCTTACCAGGCCTGGAGGAAAAGTCTTTGGGTGGGAGTTAGAGACCATGGCTAGAAGAGCCATATTAAATAGTTCACTGTGACTGCACTGCCCTTTTAATATTCTTTTTTTTTTTTTCAAGTAATGTGTCCTTGATTTAGTCCCACAACTCTTTTGGTCTTTGGCAATTTGTTTTCAATCAGTTGTCGCTATTTTTTAGATGGTCTCTAAATTCTGATGTTACATATACACAGCTGTATTGTGGTTCTCGTGCACTTGCTTTGATTTTCGTCAGCTTCAACATGAGTTTGCTTTTGAGTGATGTGTTAGTGGTCTGATGTCACTCACCTTATTTGGGCTGCTGATATTGAACTCCTCAATTATCTCCTCCCATAACTGTATGTAGTCAATTTGATTTATGTGTATTCATTGTGAAAAAGTCTATATGCATAGTCTCAATTTATGTTGTTGGAAAAAGTGTGTTTGCAAGGAATAAATTTTTGGCTTTGGATAACTTATTGTGCGATCTATTCCATACCATACCAAGTCAACACTGATGTACAGTGACCCTATAGAACAGGGTAGAACTGCACCTGTGAGTTTCTGAGTCTTGAACTCTTTACTGTAATAGGAAGACTCATCTTTCTCCTGAAGAGCGGCTAGTGGTCTTAGCCAGCTGACTTTTCAGTTAGCAACCGACTCATAACCATTACACCACCAGACTCTCAATACCAAAGTACAGTAAGTCATAAAACTTCATCATTTCTGAGTTACAAAATACATAGAACCGATACAGAAACATACGTGGCGAAAACACAATGCCATCAGGACTCCAGAAACAATATACAGTATCATTTATATCATATTTTCCAACCACTGGTCATTCTTCCTTGTTCACAATTTTTGCATCCCAAGCACCAGTAATTGAGTACATGTCTGATCAATTCAGACAGCAGACATAGGTAGAATTATCCAATTTCTTCCTCACTGGCTTTAATACTTGTGTAAATTTGAATAAAATTGGTCTCCCTTGGAGGTGTGTAGATATTCTTCTATCACAGACAGCACTGCACTTCAAGATAGGTCTTCAAGTGTTTCTTTTAACCATAAATGTGCTGCCATTGCTGTTGAATTTGGCATTCCTGGTATAATAAACTGTATTATCTTCCTAATCAAGATGGCCAATGCCAGTCCATTTCAGCTCTCCAATACTTAGGATTTCACCCAACTTCATGCATTCCGCTTCATTTTTGATGACTTCTAATATTATCAGATTCATACTATGTATGGTTCATGTTTTGATTATTAATAACTGTTTGAAAAAGTTTCTCTTTGAGTTGTTTTAGCCAACAAATTAGATAATGTTACACTTCTTATTATATGACCTTCGTATATCCATATCGGTATTTTCTTATTTTCCTGTCCTTTTAGTGACATCCAGCTTTTTTAATATAATGATATGTCCTTTGTGTCACCAAATAATTTATGTAGATTTCAGTTATTTGTGTTCAATTAACACATTGAGTGACAATCCACAAGGTCGGCAGTTTGAAACTACCAGCGGCCCCACCACCAGAGAAAGACTGGGCTTTCTGCTTTCATAAGCAGTTACAGGTTTGGAAACCCACAGAGACATTTCATCCTTGTACTATAGAGTCCCCATGAATTAGCATCCCTCGATGGCAGGATTATTGAGAGGGTCTCTAAATTCAGGTGGGGTAGACCCACAGTTGTCTCTTCATTCTCATGAACTTATTTTCATTTTCTTCAGCTTCGGGCTGAGCTTGACACTGAGTAACGGGCCATTGATAGTGTGCCCTTCCATTGTCTGCTACATCACCACAGATGCAGTGAATGTGCCTCCCGGGGGTTTCATCCCTCCTGGTCTGTGTAGATAGTCACCTTTTGTGTCATTGAATAAATAAAATATTTCCGATGAACAAGTAATTGGCCTATCATTAAATTATATCACTAAGGTCATGTTTTCCAGCTTCTGATTCTTTTTTATTTTCAAAATTTTCATTCTAATAACTAGTAATTATCAGTGGATCTTGTTTACTCATTTTGATTAATTTCTTCATTTTCGGCATTTGTGGTTGGTTGGCAATTTTAGTAATAGTTGTACTAATAGTTGTCTTCCTTCTGGACATATAAATAGTGTGCTATCCCTGAAAAACATGGGCTTTAGGACAATACACTTGAAAAGTTCTTTTGGCAATGAATTTGACACCATTCTTCTTCAACTGTTATTCCTGACAAAGTAGACCAGAGGCTTGTCTGCTTCATGACCAATACCAGCCCATTTTTACTCCACAATACTGATGTTTGTAAGTTCAACTTCATTCATATGATTTTCAATTACATTTTAATGACTTCTTAGATTTAACTTGTTTGCATTCCACATCCTAATTATTAATGGATGTTTACATTTCTTGTAGTTTTGACTCATTCCCCATCAGCAAATGAAGGTCCTAAATGCTTTGCTTCATTCACATAATTCAAGTTGATGCTGATTTGATGAGGCAGCTCTGTCCCAGTCATGTTTTTAGCACCATTCAACCTGAGGATCTCATCTTCTGGCAATACATGACACAATGTCTCACTACTATTTTGAGGTTTCCTGTCCAGTTTTTATTAGACGTGGATTGAAAAGTCATTCCTCCTAATCTGTTTAAGTTTGTAAGATCCTCTTACACCTATCCACCAAAAATGACAGTACTGGTAGTTGAAATCCTGGTATCATAGTTTCTGACATCATAGCAATATGTGTACCACCATAGTATTACAAACTGAGAGATGAGAGGTGGATGGTAGAAACAATGTTTGAGTATTAAAATGTTTTTATATTTATTAAATATTAAATATAAATGAATATTATGAAATAAATGTGGTATGTTCCCAGGCAATATTCTTTTATTCAAATTACTTTTTCATCTACAACCTGCATACCTGCATCACATTTTTTCCAGAAAGCAAAAATTTACCATTTTATTATATAGATAATAATTTTGCTGGTATGCACAAAACACTTATAAATGGACTTAACTAGATATTTAAATTCATAATGGATTTTGAGTGAACAAATGAGTTCACAGAAAGACTAGTACTTTTATTTTCAGTTTATCAAAATTGTGCCAAAGAAAACCCTAAAATTTTGGTTTCCAGTTATCAGAAAGATGGCATCTGGGATCTTAAGGATTTGTTTTCCAACAAGTGACCCTGGGCATGAGACGCCAACTAAGTGTACGCGGGAGAAGCACACCTGCCTGTGTGATCCAAGCATTGTACATGATATCATCACAATCTAAAGGGAGGTATAGTGTCAGAGCTTAAATAGTGAGCGACACTTTGGAGAACGCTATGGATCACAGTGGAAGCCAAAATTCATTTTCAGGGTCAACATATGGATTAAGTTTCTGATGAATCCCCTCTGATCATCGTTGAGGGTTGTGAATAGTCCTGTTATCAGACAGAGAACATTGCCAGTCCATTATAGCAAACATAGTTCAGTCAAAATGAAATCTCTTATCATATGATTTCCCCTTTTACCGAATTTGAAGCTATTTAAGTTTAATAAAAAGGAGTTAGGGGAAATACACATGGATTAAACTCCTGGGGAATTTGTTCTGACCATTGACTAAGGATGTGAATGGGCTTTATATTATGCAGAATGCATTGGACATAATTGGAAATGCAGTTAAGCTAAAATGTAATTTGTTATCATTTTATCTCTTTTATGAGCCATTTAAATTTGTTCTAGTTTTTAATATTTTCTGACTTCTTTTCAATTGACTTTTTTCTGTTTTACTTTGTTGTTGTCATTGTTAGTTTTATTTTTAATGTTTTCTCGTTTATGAAATCCAGGATAGGTAAATCTGCAGTGATAGTAATTGGATCAATGGTTCCTTGGGGGTGGGGCTGGGGAGGCTGGTAGAAGTGAGGGGTCAATAATGATGTGTAAAGAATGAAGAAAATGTGCTAAATCTGATTGTGGTAATGATTGCACAACTCTTTTTATGTAATTATACTCTTGAATTATATGATGTGTGAATTATATGCCAATAATACCATTAAAGTAAATAAATAAATAGTCTAAAACTGAAGGAAAGAAAAAATCCTAAAGCTATTGTGTATTCTTATTTGGCAAATGTAAATTAGAAGAGAATCTCTCATGTGTTGTTTGAGCCACAACGGGCCAAGGGAGAGAAGTATAGATGAAAACAGAAAGTAAGGCCACAGGAGAAAGAAGCAACTTGGACCCCCTGCGACATCTGTCTTAAAGGAACCAGTCAATAGCCAGATTCGTTAGTGTGTCTCAAAAGATATTTGCTAGCAAAAGTCTTAAATTGCTCTTAAATGGTTTGCTGACCATTTAAAATAGTTAATTATTGGTCATGAATGGGCTGCTATCCATTTAAGATGGCACAATTTACTTAAGAATCAAATTCCAAAGGCTAAGGAAGAAGGACGAATGGAAACTAGAAAGACAGGGAAGATGTGGGCTAAGCTACGGGACATTGAGAGGACCGCAGTGGTTGAGTTGAAGCAAAATAAATAAAAATTGTTGAGTATAGAACTGATGATTCACTCTATAACCCTTCATTTAACTCACAATAATAAAAATAAATAAGGCCTATTGGAAGTAGGATATGGTGTGTGAGTATGGTTTGTGTAAATAAAATCAGGGAACGTGGTAATAAGTTATGACTATCTTTTAAAAATGGAAACCGCTGTTGTTATTATTTTAACCTAGCAATACTCAATAAGGAATGCCTGGGTGACACAAAGGGTTAACATGTTATACATGAAAAATCAGTCATTGACAACACTGTGAACTGTAGTGCTATCCTGATACACAGTCACCAGGTATCTTAGTTTAATCTGATGTAACTGGCATTGGTAATAGTTTAATATTACATTGGAAATTTCCAGGGCCTTAACTTTGAAGTCTATAGGTTTTAGGAAGGTTGCTTTTAAGGATCTTTTAATTATAACAATGTAACTGTCTTATTCTGAGGATGGTGAAGTTTAAAACAAAACAAAGCATTATTTCCTTACCCAGTGTTCCAGGAGCTGGTGGTCCTGTCAGGAAAGGGTTGGGCTGCTAACCACACATCTGGGCCTCTCGTACATCAGGCCTGCATAGTGGCAAGAGGAGGCTGCAGTGGGTCGCTATGAGTCCAAGTCAACGCAGTGGTGGTAGGGAGGAGCTTTGGAATGCCCAGGGTTAAGAAGCTCTGGTTGTCTTGTGGGGTAAGTGTGGGACTGGTAAACTTGGGAGTCAGTGAAATAAGCTGTTTATGGCCATCTGACTCCTGAATATAGTAGTGAAGTTGAGAAAGAGCTATATCACCAAACAGCTACCTCAAAGTAGTAAACACTGAGTGAATCAAAAGGTTCCTTGTCTCAAGGCAGTGTTAAAATATTCTTTATATTGTATTTTCTTGTAGTATTCCTTATATAATATAAAGAATCATACTATTATATGATTCTCCTGAAATTTTCATGTTAAAATATATTAAATCATTTTATTTCTTGAAAGATAATGTTAAGGATATGATTATTTTCATAAATTAGGTATGCGTCACAGCAATTTAATAAGGTTGCATGTGTTTGTTTAAAGTAAATGTGTTGTTTAATTTCCTTTATGATGGTTGGTATCCAATGCTCTGTTCACCTTAGTAGTATATATAACGTTGGCATTAAAAACCCTGGGTTTTCCAAAAGTGGCTTTAAAAAAAAAAATAATTGAGAAGTTGGGATTGTTTCCAACAAAGGACAATGGAACCCATTCAGTTATGACTGTAATGGCATATACTTCTGTATTAGCTTTGTGTATAGAACACATGAATCTCAGAACTTCATCCTTATGGACTTCTGGTCGTTTGTTATGCCTTGTACCCACTTTCATTTTTAAAATCGCTGTACATGGAAATGTCACCTAGTGACCAGGCTTCAGGAATTTTGGAAATGATACAGACTGACTTGACAAGTAACAGCACTCTCATATTTTCAGAAATTGAATTGTTTCCATGGACATCTACCTGTTCAATGCTTGTTTCTTTGTTTTGTTGTCGTTGTTTAGATCATTTCATTTAGTCATCGAAAAACAGGGGTGACTAAATCTTTAGATATTTAGAAAATACTATTAAATATGCAACAGTATAATAATGATAGCAGTTTATTGCAACCATTTAATTAAGAGTAACAGCTTTTTCAAACTCTAGAATCCAATCCAAACATAAATGCATGGGATTTGATAACTAGAGAATTGTCTTTGAAAGGAAGGATAACATGATAGCTAATGCATGCACATGGAAACTAATTAGATTTTTTTAGCTAATGAATCCCCATTTAAATAAATGTGATTCGATAAATAATGGATCCCCATGGAAATGAATAGAATTGGATGACTAACAAACCCCACTGAAATGAATGTGATTCGATAGTTATCGCATCCTCATAAATGTGTTAGATTGAATCCCATTCATTTTAATTGCAATAAATTAAAATGGCTTTTGTTCATGGCCTAAGATCAACTATTCTGTCCTCTATTTGGAGCCTGTATTCTATCCAAGCATACAGACGTGACTTACTAATCTCATAGTATACTTCCTTCTCTACCTATATAACTTATACGTTGCAGATAACATTCATCTCAATAGGGGTGAATGGCCACTAAAAGCAATTTATTTCAGTGGAGCATTTATTGTCAAATGAACTCCATAAATTTCCATTGAGACTTTGTAGCTATCAGAAATAGAGCTATGTAAATAATGTATTTAAATGCCAGTAAACTCATGGGAAAATTCAGAAGCTTATTTTCATATCCAAATCAAAATTTTACTGCATGCCTTTTTCTTGTCACTTACCATCAAAGAACTAGTTTTCAAACAGAGAAAATTAAACAGTAAAGGTTATACTTCATTAATAATTGTGTAACATATGTATTGGTGAAAATAAAGTATGGAAAATAGAAAGTTAAGAAGGAAACACATAATTACCTTACATATAATGATTTCTCTGAACAAACCATTTTTGTCACATTATCACATTTACTAAATTATTGTAATCATTTAAGTTTATATCTTCCCATTAGCCTTTGTGTTTTGTGGCCAAAATCAACTTTTATTAATCTGTCTATTCCAAAATTATGGAGGCTGAGGATATAGTAAATCCTGGATTTGCTAGTTGACTAGCTAACAGTATAGAGAAATACATCCTTGAGTAATTATAGAATGTTATAGAATTTAAGTACATTTACCTAATAGGCTAAATATGATTTATAGGCACATATTTCTATGTTCAGCTAACCTATATTTAATTCTCCTAACTACTCTATGAAATAAAGATTGAAATATTTCATGAGAAACCAAGTCTATATAGGGAAGAAAAAGAAGGTCCTCAATTAACAAGACACGAACAAAATCCAAGCTAGTAAGATAAAAAAATAAGCACATTTATTTTATTTTACGTTACATTGCCATCATAGGGCATCCACTACAGAAGTGTCGTAAATAAGTTTAGGGCTAAAACAGGCACAACTTGAATGAGACATACAGGCTATATAAATGATTACCTAAATGAAATGGGGAAATACTCAAAAATAAATGAGATAGACTAATATAAACTATCTTTAACCACAGCTTTGAAGTATTTCAATACTATGAGATGACTAAAAAGACAGAATTTCTGTATTAGGTCAATTAAGTTAAAGATCGTTTCTTTCCTTCCCAACATCACCTCCGTTACACACAGACATACAAACAAATGGACATTTGGAAAGGCTTCTTCAGACTGCCTTCCCAGAACCTATTGCATCCTGAAACCTTGAAAGATCCATCTGCTTTTTATCCTTAATTTATCTCTCTTGATTTCCTAAAAAAATTTAAATTCTTATAAATAAATATAATTAAAACAATATTTCTGGTACTATTAAAAAGGTGCACATAAAAGATAGACCCAGAGTATAAAAAAGTCATAAAAACTTTATTGTTATACATACATATTTAACAAACTCTATCATAAATCTTACAAAAATATCTTACTAGAGCAAATTTTCAAGTTTATCAAAATACTTCAAAGCTCAAACTCCCGGTTGTTGGACTGATTCTGACACCTGAGAACCCAAGGCCAGAGTGGACCTCCTCCTTCTGGTTTTCAAGCCACAAATCTTTAAAAGCAGCTCATCTTTCCCCAGCGGTAAGGTTGGTGGGTATGAACCACCAACCCTGTGGTGAGTAGCACAATGTGTCATGCACTCTCTCACGGGCGCTCCTTATAAGTGAGAAGTAAACATCTGTAATATGGCTTTTCATAGCTCTGAAAAAATCCCCCCAATATAGTTTTATATTTGATTTTAGAATAGATGATTTTAATTACATGTTTTCTTACATATTAAATTTTATTAAAAATTATGAATGGATTATGCTATATTCCTGTGATTAAAAAATATATTTGGTGACTGTAAATGTCATTGGAATACTCCCTAAGCTCTCCTATTTGACACTCATGGACCGCCAAGCTTTCATTGGTCTTAGGAAAAAAATGTAAAACATGTTTGAAACTGGAAGGAGTAGCAAGATTAACACTGGAAATTCCTTTGCAGCTTTTGGTAATAGATATTGAGAGAGTATCAGAACTTGTGACAAAATGATTTATTTTACTGAGTAGATTACATAGCACCACACAAAATTCAAATTTTTTATGATAATGCTAAATAATGAAATCATGTGGACAACATTTAGAAGATGTTTTTGAAAGAAAAAAAAGAAAAATAGCATAGTAGAATGGACACTGACACATAATCTGTGTCAGAACTTCTAATTCTGTCATTCACCTGCCTTGGGATTTCTTGTGAGAAACCTTCTCTTTTCCACAGTGAATTCATTGGTTAAGTGGAATAATGATAATTCCTATAATACAGCATTGTTCAACAGACTAAGTGAGTTATTATTAGTAAGTCACTTAGCATACTGCCTGACACATATTAGGCACTGCATACCACACAGCAATAGCAACAAAATCCAATCCATTTTGACCCATGGCAAGCCCAAGTGTTGTACAGTTGAGTTACACTCTAGAGGATTTGCATGGCTGTCACCTTTGGAAAGCCAATGGTTAGTTCTTTCCTTCCTGCCGTGTGTGTGGGTTCAAACTTCCAATCATTCCGTTGGCAGCCAAATGCCTAGTGGTTTGCATCACCTGAGTACCTCCCAGGGATTAAATGCAAAAAAACTAACGAACCAACCAAACAAAAACACTCACTGCTAATCACCTCAGGTAGGGTTTCTGAGGCTGTTAATCTTTCGGGGAGCAGACAACTGCATCTCTTGCAAATACCTCATCCTTCTGCCACACAGAGGCGGGTGGATTTGAACCTTCAGCTTTGTGGTTGAGCAACAAAACACTTACCCAATAGCACCGCCAGACCTTCCAAGGGACTGTGTAGGTGACTGTTTCATGTGTTTGTTTAATAATTCAATCCCTAACTTGGAGATTCAGAAGACTACTTTAAAAGTGATTTTAAAAGTAAAGAGAAATTGCATTTGGAGTAGTGCTAGAAGCCATACTAACTAGACCAGTGTTACACTAATAATACAAAGCTCCGATGGTGCAGTGAGTTAAGTACTGGTCTACTAATGGGAAGGTTGGCGATTCAATCCTGCTGGACAGGAAAGCAATGAGGTTGTCCGCCGCAGACCCGGAGATTCTGTGCAGAAGTTCTACTATGCCCTACTGGGTCACAATGAATACGAGTGGATTTCATAGCAGCACGAGTGGATTTCATAGCAGTGAAGTGTTTTTGTTTTTTGTTTGTTCTTTTAACCTTTATACAAACAAGTATGATAGTATGTCTGAAGAGTGATTTGGGACTTAAATTAGCTGGAATTCATATTGCTCTCACTCATTGAATGGTTAATATCCAGGTTAGGTAAGTAATCAGGTTTTATGGAAAGCCAAGAGACATGAATACATTGGAAGAATATTCTATTTAGAAACCGAAATTCTCTCATTTGTATGTTTGAGCATTCCTTGCCTGGCAGAACTCACTTCAACAGCTGTAAGTTAAAGTACTTTACATTAAGAGAGTTCTTTTCTATCTTTATCTAACAATGGCAGAGAAGTACATTTACTTAATCAGGTTGTCTATCTATGGTCTGTGCTTAATCCTGGGCATTAATAGAGAAAGCATCTGGACCAAAGATATACATATGATGCTGTATGGTTTGGAAGTGACAGACCCTGGGAAAGGTGTCCAGTACAGCAACACACCAGTTGGTACTTTGGTTTTGATAACATCATTTAGCTTAAAGTGGAAAATTGTTATTTCACACTAGAGGGGATTTCTGATTTTAATTTGGCCTTCCCAAAAAGGTGAGAAGCTTCATTAAAGATATCCCTCTGTTCATTAATTAATTGATAAGCGCTTGTAATAAAGTGCTTAGAGGAGTGGTTGTCATTAAGGAATTTCTCTAGAGGCAATATTTCAGGAAGAATGAACTATCAACTAAGGAATATTCTAAACTGGTGTTTAATATGCACAAAGAGTAAGGCCAGAGGAAGTTTATATTTCTCTGAAGCTAGGGGAAACACATTTTAACATCTCAAGATCATTTGATATTTAAGGCAGAATTCCCCTGAATTTTTTAAATGGCTTAATAGTGCACAAGAGATATGAGCAATGATTTTAACAGACATATTTATATTTAATATTTATATATATTTATAATTATCTTAATAATGTATGTGAAGTAGATATTTTAAATAGTATTGGAAATATTATTTCATTAACTTGCTTTTTGAAGTTTTCTGCATTTGTATTTTTTTCACAGTGCCTGGTACATTAGCATGTTGACTTTGGTCTCATATTCCTGATCTTAGTTTTCTGCAACTTTCTCTCATCCCTGGCCTGCACAACTTTTCAGATATTATGGAACTTCTCACAATGTAATGATTTCTCTCAGAATCTCCTCACACACGCAAAGGTCCGTTTACCCACAGAATGCTCAGGTAAATGCAATAGGCTGTGAGGTGCAGTCAGAAGTTGAAAAAAAGACTCCCTCACAAGAAACCTATATTTATATCTATATCTATATCTATCTATCTCTATCATCTCTATCTCTATCTCTATCTATCTACATGTATATCTACATCTATCTCCATCTCTATCTATCTCCATCTCTATCTATAATTTTAATGTTAATAACTTTGGAGTATACAGCAAATGAAGAAACATGCACTCAAAAGTTGTGCGTACTGTAACTACAGGTAATGAAATGATGACATTTGAAGAGCCATAAGCAGTTCCCTTCCCGAGTGAATTACTTTGGAAAGGTACAGTCCGGAAGAAATGAGTCTCTCCAGCTTCCAGTCTAGGGTTACGAGCGACCTCAGGGCAGGGTAGACCTGCTGGACTGTTAGGGAGACTGTATGTCTTTATGTAAGTAAAAAGGCTCCTCTTCTACAGAGTGATTGGTCGTTTTAAACAGGTGGCCTTGTGGTTAAAAACCCAAAGTGTAAGCCTCTTCGCCAACGTGAAGGTTGAGTCTTTTACTTCAGTTCTTTCAACTTGATCAATGCCGGGCCTGCTCTGCTCTTTGGGCTTTCTCTCTCTAGGTCTTTGTACATTCCGTTAGAATACTTTGTCTTCTTGAGCGCCCTTTGAAAACTTGGGGTCGCTCTTTAGGTTAATCATTATTTCATTCACTTTTGCTTCTGTATATTCAAGAGCAAATTTTAGATTATCTTCTGATCTTTGTTTCTGGTAGTCTACTCCCCCCCCCCTCACCCCCTTGTAATGGCCTTTTCCTTTCTTCATGCATGGCAATCTTGTGTCATTTCACAATGCCACTAATCTTCACTCATCACTGGTCAATGCAACAAATCTGTTCTTGAGGGGTCTCTACATTCAAACGGGGCAGTGGCCAGGTCTTATTTGGGCTCTCATGGACTTAATTTCATTTTTCTCATCTTCAAACTAAACTTGCTTATGAGCAATTGATGATCTGGTTCACAGTGAACCCTTGGTCTTGCAGAGTAGTGAGCCTGAGTTTCTCTGATTCTCTTTCCATAGCTGTTGTCAGTTTCATTCTGGTGTATACCATATATTCAGTAACCATTTCTGTTGTTAAAAGGAGTATTTGCACACGTCATTGTTCTTGTGAAGTTCTGTCATGAGAGCTTCAGAATCATTTCTCTCACTATTGATCTTTGAGTTTTATTTCCACCTTGCACATTCCTATGACCAGTCAATGCATTTGGGCGGAATGCTTGATCAAGCAGATACTGAAGAATTTGGCAGAATTCTTCATTTCTTTCTTTGACGTTAGCTCTCAGGCAATTTGAATGATAGTCATATTAGAAGATTTTCCTTGTAAGCATATGGGTGGTGCCCTATCAAAGACATCACTGTACTTTAAAATATATCTGGAAATGTTCTTTCTTAACAATGAATATTTTGCCATTTCTCTTTGTCACTCCCAGCATAAAAAAAATCATTAATTATCCAATTCAAAATAGCTAATTCCAGTCAATTTCAGTTTAGCAGTGCTTATAAGATTGATCTTTATGCCTTGTATTTTCCTATTAATTAATTCCAAATACCCTAAATTCATACTACTTCCATTCCAAGTTCTTGTTATTAATGGATGTTTGCAGCAATTCCTTCTCATTGGGTCAATAGATTGAAAATATTTCATTGGTAATAGAAATGATTCTGAAGCTCTAATAACAGAACGTCACAAGAACAATGACGTGTGCAAATTTTAACAACAGACATGGTTACTAAATATATGGCATACGCCAGGGAAAAAACCAAAAACCTCCCTAAAAGCTCTGTTGCATCTAGGTCACTAAGATGGACTCTGTGGCATCTGTCACCAAGATTGACTCTGTGGCATCTATGTCATCCCTAAGATTGACTTGGAGGAGGCATCTTTCTCCCCGGAGTATCTTAAGTACCTGCAAAGTCGAGAGCTCACCAGCCTGCACTATACAAAGCAATGTTTCATCGCAATGCATAAAGTTTTCAGTGAGTATGTTTTCAGACGTGAACGGCATTCTCTTCTTACGAGTCCATTTTCGTTTGAAACCTGTTCACCATAGGTGACCGTGCTACTCTTTGAAACACCGGTGGCATAGCTTCCAGTACTGCAGCAACACACAGGCCACCACAGGGCAGCACATTGATAAATGAGTTGAAACAGTTATTATATTACTGTATGGTTATAATGCATTCAAATAATTAAAGGATAGCACGCTTTAAAAACTAGTTAAGATAAAATGACAATGTCTCACAGAATACAGAGTATTATTTAAAAATTTAAAAAACTCTTGAATCAAATGGGAATTGTGGTTTGAAACTGTAATATCAGCAATGGAAATTAAATCACTGCTAGAAAACAGACTTAAAGATAGAAACCTAAAGATTGATATAACGCAACCTGTGAAAACAAGAAAGAGGATATTATTTATATAAATGGCATGAAGTATGTGACAACACTAAATGCAGCCACCTATGTTTAGCTAGAGTAGCAGAAATAGAGGGAACAGAAAATGTATTAAATATATTAAAAGAAACAATGGGTCAGGGTATTCCAAACGTGACAAATTTACTAATCTAGACTACCAAGATAGCTGAACAATCCCCAATGAGATGAACAGCTAACATGGTTTGATTTGTGCCCACATTACAAGATATGCTGGAGAATTAACCAACAGAACCTATGACGATGTTCTTCAGAAATCGTATCTTTGAACACATCAGTTACATAAATTATCATTGAGTAAGATACGTATTGGGAGAAAGATGGCGCTTTCTGCTTCTGTAAAGAGGTACAGTCTCCTAAACTCACAGGGGTAGTTCTACCCTGACCTATAGGTCACTACGATCCAAAATCTACCATGCACTTTCATCCATCATGAATGCTGTCCTTATGAAAGAGGGAAAGAGACCCAAATGGAGATGGGGGGAAAATGTCCATGTGATGATAAGGCAGAGATTGATATGATGTATCTAAAAATTAAGCAACGCCAAGTGTTGTTAAGGATAACCAGATACTGGAAAAGATCTATCTTCTCCTAGAGCCTGTGAGGGGAAGATGACACCAATGAGTCTGTATAATCAGACTTCGAAGTTATAGAATGCTACAGAATATAGTTCTGCTGTTTTAAGCTGTTGTGTTTGTTTTATTTTGTTATACTACCCCCTAATGAATGAATACAACATCCTAATACGCCGTACTTAATATATGCAAAAACATAGATACACATCAAAGCAGTGGGACTAAAACCACTCACCATCTATTAGGAAATCCCAATTGAAATAACAGTTGAGGTCTCAAAAGAATTTGAACTGTGATTCAAAAGGTCAATGGTTCAAAACCAAAATCACACTCTGTGATGAGGTTCTTTATTCCTGTCACGATGAATCATCTTGGAAAACCATAAAGACGGTCCTACTCTATCCCATAGGGTTCACTGTATGTCAAATTAGATTCTATAGCCACAAGTTTCCAGTTTCTCATAAGAAAGAACGCAGACCCACAGGCAGTAGATAGATGTATTATCATTACTAAAAGTAAAACAAGCAAGTGAACAATTCAACCAAAAATCCTATAGTCAGCAAAACTTCCTTCACCAAAGTGAGTCAAAATAAATGCAGTCCCAGATATTTAAAAAAAAAACTCATCAGGCCTGCTTCACAAGAAATCTTAAATGAAGTTCTTTCTTCATTCCTTGACACCATGTGACACCAGAGTGTAATTCAAACACATGAAAATATAAAGAGCACCAGTAGGATTGCAAATAATATTGTTATATACTTTTCACACTTTCTTCCGTTAGTTAAAAATAAATTGCATATATTTTATCATTTCGCAGTTAGTAAAATATGTAGAAATAGAATCATTTGATAGAAAAAGCACAAAGAGGAAGTTTAAACAAAACTGCATTGGTGCAGGAAAAGTTACTCAACAGAGTGGACTAGCTAAAACTTCCTCAAACTGATGAAGTGAGTCTATGAAATTCTGGCAGCGAACACTATGCTTAGTGTTAGTAAAAGAACTTAATTATAAAAGATTTATCACTTTCTTCCAAACACCAAGAATAATACAACAATGTCCTTTCCCAGCACATCTAATTAATAGCTAATCAAGTGGCTCCTCAAGGTTTTAGGAGGATATTGTCAGGCCTTTCTTCTACGGTGCTTTTGGGTGGACTCGAACCTCCGGCCTTTCAGTTAGCAGCCGGACTAGAGAGTAAGCTGGTGGTTCGAGGTAAAGTAGCCAGGTAAATCTTGATGAAGCACTGATCTTTGTTGATTCTCATACGGTCTCCATAAAGTGTGGCTACTTGATGGGGAATCATGTGGTTGGCAACTGGTTCCTGCTCGTGTGGCTTATCTTTAAAATGGCCCTGTATCCTGGCAGTGCACATTTTCCTTTACTCTAAGCATACACACTACTGACAAGTCCTTTGTCAGTCTCAGTATTTCTAAGCATAATGGGCTTTTGACTTAACATAGGAAAAATAATGGATAAGTGGAACGGATCACATGAGGAAATGTGTTCAGTAAATTAAGAAGAATTTAGACTCTTCTGAATATATTTCACTATGTGAAAAGATGTTAGTTATTCTGAGATTATAGAATTCTTTGTGCTTTTTAAAGTTATAAACCATTTCAAAGGTGAAATAATACTATTAAATGGAACTAAGAGTTCATAAATTAGTCATGATGTTTTTTTAAGGCACTTTAAAATAAAGCAGAATGTTTGGAATTTTATTGATTTATTCAGCTACAAGTGCCAATATATGTCTTCATTTCACTTTTCATTTAGAAATATAATCAAGAAAGTAATAGCAGTACTGATTGTAACTGTTGATACAAATTAGAGAATTTAAGTATGTCCAAATTGCTTTGTTTTTCTTGCGAAGCCAATGAGTCACTCACGGTAGATTTGGAAGGAAAAGCCCTTGCTCCTATGTATCCCAGATAACCGAGTGGATTGGAGAAAATAGCACTTGATGGAATGCGTAAAAACAGGTGGAAGAGGAATGAAATGTTTTATGAATTGGTCTTGGTCAAATACTGCAATAAAATGTATTTACTATACTGATTGAGACTTTAAGGGAGATTCTAAATAAAGTTGTATTGGGTTTAAAATTGGGACTCTTTTCTAAAATAACATATTCAATCATATATAAAGACCAGCTCTCAATGTCAAGCTTTCTTGACCGAGTTTAACCCGGCACAAAGGCATCAGAGGAAGAGGTGGGCCGTGAAAGCGATAGCAGACCAGGCCAGAGCAGAAGCAGAAGGAAAAATTAATTAAGGGGCCTCAAGACAGCACACCTGGGATAAGCACAATATATTTTTATTATGGTTGTTGCTATGTATATTTTGCAAAGATCTAAAATTATACTTGGAAAATGATACATTGTCTCAAAAGGTCAGATGAGTAGAAAACGAGAGAGCAAGTCATCATTTGCTCAAAGATTGAGGGAGAGAATAACCTTGGCTATGAATTGATTTTTTTCACCATGTGAATAAAGGGGCAAACATGTCTTAAACAGATGCTCATCTAATATATGCATTCATCTGTGGACACTCATGCAAGTTCACAAATGTGCAAGCCTATTGAGGAGGTGGGTTGATGGGTCATAGCGTTGTGTCTAACCAATGGAGGGAGGTGAATAATAAGAAAATGTCTAGTTGTTGTTGGGAAGAATGCTCCAGGAAAGAGGGAAACCGTCTACGAAAGCCAGAACTGCACAGAGGGAGGATCTTTGTCAAGGTACACTGCATGTACAGGCGACAGACTCTAGAATGTTGCCCGTTCCATGCTCCCAGCTTGTCCTTAGAAGGCGAGCCTTTTAATCTGAGGCCACTTGAAATCTGGCTCAATGTCTAGTCAGCCTTGGTTTGTATTCTATCCCAACTATGATAACCATGATCTTGATTTACTTACTGTCCTATGACGAGTGTCCATTGGAGAACATTCTACTTCACATTTTTATGACAATGTCCTGTCTTGTCCCTGTGCAGTCCACTAGTTCAGCCCCTGAATAACTTCCCCACTGGGGGTTCCTGCACGTGCCACTTCAGGTTAAGCAGCATTATGCCTTCATAGAGTTTGGGTTCCATGTAAAGTCACTGCCTGAACAAAAAAGCAAAATCAGTAGAAAGGACCAGAAATGCTAGAGTATAAATTAGATAAATTGATATGGAAGCATAATGTGAGGGCCTCTACTTAATTAGAATGGAGTATAATTCCATCTTAAAATAGACTGGCAAGTAATGGAAAACTCATGCTAAATATTTAAAGAAGCAAAGGAGGCAAAACCTATGATCTTTTTACAACTCTTCTCTCACCAAGTCTTACTATTGTTTGAAGTTTTTTATTTCAGAAATATTGTACGTCGATGATCCCTTTTTGAAAAGGATAGTGCCCAGTGTTTAAAAACATAAACAAAGGATTTACTTGACTCTACCTTTATTTCTATAGTTTTGTGTGTTATAATTAAAAAAAACTTCATACAAATGGTGATAACATGAAAGTTATATCCTGAAGGAAGGAAATAATGATACGAAAGCTTACTTGAAGTTTGTTCATTGGCATCACAAGCGAACTGCTAATAAACAAAAGTGTGAACCACTATATATACCACAGGAGCAAATACCAAACCTATTCTAAGGAATTTGTGACTCTTCACAATGCAAAATGTGGCCATCTGCACATCATCTGTGATCAGATTAGTATGTATGTACATGCACTAAATATGCATACATATGTGTCTCCAATTTCCCTCTTCACTCAGGAGCTCTGACCATCTTTTTATTTTGTTGTTCAGTTTATAATAGTCACTATCAAAAAACAGGCATGATTCTCCTTCATTTTTTTTTTAAAACTGAGCTAAGAGTGGCGTAGTCTACTACCTACCACTTGAGTCTCCTAACCTCAAGCTCAGCTGTGCAAAACTACAGCCGCTCTGAGGAACAAAGACAAGGTTTTCTTTTCCTATAAAGAAGTGTGTTCCTGGAAATGCACAGAGGCTGTTTGATTGTTTGCTTTGTTTAAACAACGATAGCCCAGAAATGTTCAGATGTTATGTCATAGTCTATTTCTGAGTATATGAAAATGTATATTCTCAGTACTATGCATATGATTTTTCATTATCTAACTGAATGACTAGTAGAACATACACAAGGTTTACCTAAAAGAAATCAAGGGGGGAAAATTAGTAAATGTCACTCCTAAATTGTCAATATTAAAACCTCAGAATATTAATGAAGAAGTTAATTCTGTTTTGCTCACAAATAAGCCACAGCAAATGCAATGATGTTTATCTCTTTAGTAGCATTGAAACACACAAATGCCATTCTCTGGAACCCACATCTTTCAGACTAAATGACTGAATTTACATCAGCTACTTGATGCAATAAAATAAAGTCATTTTAATGGGACATACCCAGTGGATCAATGTTTTCTGCTTTGAAAATGAACATCTGAGTTTTCCCTAGGCATTTACATGAAAACAAGAGACCATTATTCTATGACAGTGTTTCATTCCATTGACATTTCAAAACAGACTGCTTCTTCCGGCCCTGAATGTGAGATTATACACAAAGAAGTTGTGTCTCACTGGAGGAGCACGGTGCCCATCCTTTTGAAAGATGTTCATTTTTAAGTAATATTAAGTCTGATTTGTCAAGTGCTTAAACTTTGCCTTTTTCATAAGGAAGTGCCACTGAAAAGGCATATTAACTGTTTTAGAAGTCAAGGATACTGTTATTGACTAAATGACTCCACTGATTCATTAAATAATGCCTTAACAGCCTAAAAGAGTAAGTGCAACTTCAAAAGGTGCCAAAACCGAAACCATGGAACATCTCTGGCACTAAAATAATCAATATAACGATTCCTTTTTGCAAAAGGTTCTATGGCTGTTTAGTCGCATTCTTAGGCTGTGTTTTTCAAAATGTTTTCTCTTTCCAGGATAAGCAAAAAACCCAAATAAAACAGATTGCAGAGGACGCGGGGTGGGTGAGGAGGGGAAGGCTCCATTTAGGGTTCAGGTTCCAGTGAAAGTGAGTGGCCTGGAGAAGCAATGTTAAAAGCACGAAGCTCATTTTTATGTATAAATAATGGTGGTCTGGATCAGAAATGAATTAGTGCTGAATGGAAACCAAAATTACTTTGGTTTTTGGTATCTAAAATATAACTTTCATTTTCTCAGAGTGTCAGGGACGATGGGCTGTATTTATTTTAGTAAAGAGCACACAGAAGGCTCTATTAAACAGAGGTTTATCTTCAGACACAATATATAGACGTGAGAAAATGTGATGACCATAGAGTCTTAATGAGTACAGCATTTGTTCATCATTTTAATGAGTACATCATTTGTTCAATACACATTTTCATTGGTTTTGTCTATGGCACTTGCTAAGAATAGAGAATTGGGGAGGAAATCATTACATCTGGTGAGCTCACAGACATGTAGTGGGAAGGATAATTAAACATTTAGGGCCCAATGTAATGGCCACCTCACATGATGATATTTTTTATTCACAAAACTTAACCTCTGCACGATTTGAAAACCTTTGAAGATGCATTCACACACAATTCAGGTATGTGTTCCTTATTTTTCTAGTATCCTCTCTAGATAATAGCCTTGCTAAGTTACTGTAGAGTTTATATATATCACTAATAACCTTGTTTCCATAGTATTTTCTAAAATTAAAGAAATGCTAATTAACCTTCCTCCTCTTCCAATCACCATATTGATTAAATCCCTCTTCATTTTACCCACTTGTTCTCTTATCTCCTGAAGGATGGCTAGCAAGTCCTTATTTTCCTACAAAAATAAACTCTTTCTTCAGGTGGAAAGATCTCTTCTCCTCTTGCCTCCCTTTCTCCCTCAATGAAAGGTAAAATTCTACATTGATCTCCTTTTGTGTTCATTGAAATATGAAAGAAATTGAGTTATTTTTTGGTTCAGCCAAGCCTGTGCCCATGTAATGCATTCTACTCAAAGCAGCCCTGTAGGTCAGAGTCGAATTGCCCCTCTGCGTTTTTTAAGCTGTAAATCTTGACTGGAGCAGAACATATCATAGTTCTCCTGATGAATGAACAGTGGGCTCCCAACTCACAACCCAATATGACAGCCAGGTGCTTGTCTCCTCCTCCTCCTTCTTTTCTGCACAAGTCACCATTATTTGAAGTCTGTTTAAAGCAAGTGAACACAGTATATGTTAATAAACTGAGCTTCCTGATTCACCAGATGTGGACTTTAATCACTTAATCTCCTTCTTGCTATACAGACCTTAGGTAAAAGAATTGTCCTTTGTGATTCAGCTGGTGAGTTCAAATTGCTGACTGTTCCACCAGCACTCAAGTTACCCATGGTCCCTTCAGAGTCCATTGGACAGGGCACTACAGAATAGTTAGAAGACAATAGATGCTACAAAAGGCCAGCAAGCATCTCCCGTATCTGTCAGGAATCTCTGAGTGCTTGCCTTTATCCAGTCATGACTTTGAACATAAGGAATCAATCCTTTTAAATCACCTACTCATTAGCTCAGCCATACTCATGAGAGACCTATGAAATTGGTGAGCATGCAATTAATGAAGGGTGCAACTCACATATAGAATCTTTGCCAACATTTTAGAGATTTGATTCTTCTTTTCCCCTTTGTGGTGGGTAAGATTGAGACAATATATATATATTTATATATATATAAAATATATATATACTTTCCCCTTCCCCCTGGTGTAGGTTAATTTTAGTCACATCCCTGAAATGTCTCTCATCTTAGATTCTTAGTTGTATAATGAATATAGGAGTAAACCAGGTGATCCATTTGTAAAACGCAACAAATGCTACCAAGAGTTTCAGTTAAGACCGTCAGGCAATTTTAATGTAACATGTGAGGGGGCCACATTGGATCGGCGAGGCCAATTGCCACCAGGCAGGGGTCCAACAGGTCTCTACTCTCCATTCTTCTTAACCCTATCATGACACCAACCTTTCCTCTCACAATACTCTATTTTCCACCAACTCCACTGGGATGTAGGTTCCATAACTCATTGCGATGGCCACATAGAACTCACGGAGTTCATTAGGTAACGCTTTCTGCTCTAATACAGATTTCTGCCCCATTTCTACTCCGTCCTAGCAAGTTGAAACCAACCCAATGGCACTGAGTTTGGATTGGCTTATATTCAGAAACAGTGTCATGTTTACAGAAAACAGAGATTAAGACTTTAATCTATGTTTATGGAGGACTTAATTAAAAACAGGACAGGCAACAACTTAATACATGGTATAGCAGTGATCTAAAATCAAACAACACCCCCCCCTCATTTTATCACTCAAAGTTCCTATTTTAATCAATGGACTATACTAATTTTAAACCATTTTAAAAAGAAATATTCAGGAAAACCTGGAAATCCAGAAACTGCTTAAGGTTTCTGCTTACAAGGTTGCTGAAACAGTGAAGGAAATGAAAATTATTTATTAGGAAGAACAATGGAAAACTGGTGAGATTGCACGCCGTCAGAGAGGGAAAACTTGGGAGCACTGGGAAAAGAAGTGAGTCCTATTGAGCTTTGGCTATCATCGGTTTCAATGTATAAGAAAATAGCAAAGAATCCTCAAGTAGTATGGAATGCCTGAGAACTGCTTCCTCGATGCAGTGAACTCATAGACTTCTTTGTGGACTATTGCCCATGTACATGTCATGGTCCTATATATCATGATCCAAAACAACCCCTCATATGTGAATGCATCTTCTGTATCAGTACAGGATCGCGAAAAGTAGGAACAAACTTATTAAGCATAATTTATGTGAATAATAAAATTCCTGATCATGAACTGACAATATGACTGGAGAAACAAAAATGTATTTTCAGTGTTCTCTATGAAAGTGTTCGAGTGGTATTTGGGCAAAATGTTAGCTAAGAAACATTGTCAGGCTCTAGCTTGTTATATTCATGAAGCTCACTGAATCAGCAGAATAGGAATACGTACAAAAAAAGTAATGCAAATACTCTTTGTTGATGATAAACACTTTCCTTCTTTGGCAACATCCACGGCCAACCCATGTGGAATGAAATGCTTACAGTTTTGTGCTGGTCAAAAACACATTTGTAATACAGCTCAATGTGAAGTTAGTGAGAACCAGAGAAAAATACAAAATATTGATGAACCTTATCTAGCTACTTACTTTAATTACAAACTATTAAAATTGGTCTTACCTATGTGATAACCATTATGAACTTTGACTATGTGTGAGTTTAGATTTATTTAACAGTTGAGATTATTTATATCTAAGTGATTCTCATGGGAAATGATGTTATTTCAATTGCTATATGCCAAGTTTTAAATTCCTTGTGTATTAAACAATTTAACTAGGATTAATTGGTGTTCTCAAATAGATGCCAATAGGCGTGTAAACTGCAACAAAAATGGATTTTAGTTATATTCCTTCAGCCCTGTCACACCTGTTAATTTTTATAAGATGCATTGTTCTTGGAAGAGCAGCAAAAGTGTCAACTTGTCCTGCTTATATACCCAAACACATACCAACTTAAGTAGGAAAAAATATTCTTCATCTGTTTATGTAATTCAGAAATAATAATGATGGTATTAGTTATAAAAAAAGTACTGTTCTTGAGTTAGATAATTATTATCAAAATCATGATGTCATTGTTAAAGAGACAATGCAAAGCAAATTATTTTCATAAATTTTTAAAAACGTAACTAAAACAGTAATTTGACTATTGTTATGACAAAGTTAAGCTTGAAATAGGATCAGAATAAACAAAGCTAAGGATACTACTTAGTTTGTACCAAGTAATGAATCCCTACCCTCAATCAGATTTCCACTAGTGGGGAAAAGTGGCCGCCATGCAAAAATGTGCTGAGGCCCCTCCCACACCCGCAGGCACTCTTACTGGAGTGATAAGCAATGCTGAGGGGTAAATCAAGTCAAGAGGGGGAAGGGGAACAGACTTACTTTGGAGGAGACAAGGGCATTTCTGTTGGTAGAAAACAGGGGAGCACCAATCTCCTAGGCGGGGAGGGGGGGGGAGGGGGGAGGTAAGGTGGAAGAATAATACTTTCACAGACCACCAAGGGGATCATATGCCTAGGACTAAAGTGCATTTGTCTGAGTTCTTATGAAGCCCCTGGGGACCCATGCCAGAAGCCATAGCATACTGTGGCCTGGCACCTCGGATCCTCATGGCATACAACACACTGTGAAGACCATGGCAAAGGGATGCGATATGGAGACCTCATTAAGTGAATTGGGCTCTACCTCAAACACACTGTAACCTGAGGACTTAAGGCCAGAATTACATGGATTGTGAAAAAGCACAGAACAGCTATACCACGAGTATTGATCTGCCAGCAGGCACACTAACATTTACTTACGTACTGGTTCAATGTCCTACTTGATTTATGAAGATATGGATTAGTCTGGCATACCTGTATATGACAGCAATGAATATTATTTTGTTTTGCTTGACTATCTATGTCCATTGCATGTGTAAATAGTGTCCAGTCACATAAGGACTTAATCTGTACAAATATATAATCCATGTGTTTTGACTTATAGTTAGCCTATGCTTGATTAATCTCCTGTTCTCAGTAGGGTTTTAAATACATTACCAAAACCAAAGCTAACTCAATGTCATTGAGTCAATGCTCACTCACAGCAAGTCTCCCTGTGGGTTTCCGAGACAGACACTGTTGGCAGGAGTAGAAAATCTAGTTGTTCCTCTGCAGAGCTGCTGGTGGTTTCAAACTGCCGACCATGTGGATTGCAGCCGAACACATGGCCACTACATATTAAGGCTCCTTTTAGCCACATCACTGTGGGCTAAATCAATGGTGCTATAAACTGAAGGATCTAATGCTCCAGGAGATGACCGATAAGATTCTCTTCCATAAAATAACTGTAATGTCTCTAAAGTGAACCAGAGGCATATAGAAAACATAGCTTTAGGAATAAATGTGGGGTTTTCACTTAATCATAACTCCAATCTAAGAACAATTTTTAATATTTTCTGAATTGTTTTTTTTCCCAATTTAAGTGTATCTCTGTTGTATTTTGTTATGGTTGGTAGCATCTGTGACTCTCTGTTGTATATCTTGGTATGTGTTTTAGTATATGAAACCCAGGCTGTGTGAATCTATGCAGACAATAACTATAATAGGGTTCCTAGGGGATACGGCAGGGGGCGGAGTAACAGGGAGCTAATGTCAAGAAGTACAAGAAGGTAGAAAACTTTTTGAAAATGATTGCAGTAGTGATTGCACAACACTGCTTGAAATGACTGAACTACTGATGGTTTAGATTATGCCCTACTTAAATGGTTTGAAAATTTTTTTTAAAGGTCCCTACCTCTTCTAGCCTACTGATTCTGAGGTTGTAGAAATTAAAATTTAAAATCGCATACACCATATTGTGTAATGTGGTTATCACACAGTTAGTTTAAAATTTTCTAATTCTATGGGATTAAACCATAAAACATATTGGGATTTTTATCATTCCATTGAAATGATAAAAGAATGACAGGTTTGACAGATAAAATACAGCAGTATTTAGTATTTAGAAATACACCTACAAATACAATACAGTTCTGATCTGTATCCCAGCATCATTCTTTATTTATTCGTTCCAATTACTAACTTCCTATGGAGGTAGAAGGAACCCAGGATAAGCAAAGGATTTCTCAAAAAGAACAAAAGTAGAAGGCCTATCACCTCGATCTCAAAACCTACTGCTGAGTCACAGTAGCTAAAACAACCTGGTACTCGTAAAATGATAGAAACAGACCAGTGGACCAGAATAAAGAACCCAGAAATAAAGTCAGCAACCTACAGACGTTGACCTTTGACAAAGGGCCAGAAAGCATACAATGGGAAGGAGATCGTATCTTCAACAAATTGTGCTGGCCAAGTTGGATTTCCATCTGAAGAAGAAGGAAGCCAGACCTCACCCCCTGTACAAAAGCCAACTCAAGGTAGATCAAAGACCTAAATGTAAGAACAAGAGCTATAAAGATCATCCACATGAATGTAGATTCAACGTTCTTTTTCACAGAAACATTATTTTAACAGTAAGTTTTATTATCAATGATGATATTAGTATTTTAATGCATGTGTTGGAGGAAGATAATATTGGCAACTTAATTAATGTACTACATAAATGTATTAGGTTGACATTTTATAAATTATATTGATAAGAAATAGCCATATATGAAAGTGTTAAGAACTTACCTAGATGAAGGGATGGAACGTAAAAACGTAAGTTTAAAATATGCAATGATACAGATCCAATGTATCAATCTATTTTATTTTTTAAACAATATGGATTCTCTTCCATATGAAAACTCTAAGAGATGAAAAACATAGTGCTAATTTTCACCCCTTAGAAAGAATACATTAAGTGGTCAATAGCAGTATTCATACAGGTGAAGATCTGTTTGCTGATGTAATACCTCTTATGACAGTTAGTTTATGTCTCAGCTTGTAAAGCTAGCTGACCAGGTGTTTGAACACGAGTCTAGATGTTATTGGGGAGTAATGACAGTCAATTAAATCAGTTGACCTTAAAGAAAGCAAATGACTCTCCATTTCACTGACCCTGTGGTCTATCTAACTTGATATCCTTCAAGCAATGGTCCCTCCCGACAACGTGTCCAAAGTACACAGGAAGGTAGACATTACTAGTTCCAATATCCTAGAGAGCACTAAGATGCAGGATTTCTCTTTTGAATAGCTGGAATGTTTACAAAAGAGCCTCTTTAAGTTATGCACAACAGCCACAATCGTGGACACAAATATGCAAGCATGTAGCAGATCTGGGTGGAGCTTGTTCTGTTACAAGGAGATCATCATGCGATGGATTTGATTCAATGGCAACTAACAAGAGCAACATTAAAAATGTGCATCTATTCTTAAGGCTATATAATGGTGGTATTAAAGGTACCATTTTCCCTTATGTAATAGATTGCTTTATTTAATTTAATTATACAGTAGGTACATTCAGAGACTTCAAAGCTGGAGTGGCTGCTTTCATAATCTAGCTATACCATCTCTTAGTTTGATGACCATGGAAAGGTATACAGCTATGGTGTGGCTGGGTTTTCTCATGCGGAAACAGGATAATAAAAGGCTTTACAACTTAAAGTTGTTATTTTATTAAAGGAGTAAATAACTATAAGGTTTATATCAAAATGCAACCTATTTAAAATAAGTGTTTATTATTTTAAATTGCTTTCAATTTGTATTCAATTATGACACTTTATAAGAATATTTTTGTATTAATTTTTTTAAATCAAACTCATGAGTCCCAATGATGTTCCATTAGTCTAACGCCGTTTCGGCAGTGTTTTCCAAGAGGTAGGTCCAACAGCGTTAGTTGCGACTCATCGCGGTCTCAATGTCCACCAGAACAAAATGCTCTGGTCCTTTGCCAATCTCAAAAGTGTTCTTTGGGTTGAGCCTGTTGCAAATGCTCTGTCAACTTGTCTCATCGCGTGTCTTCCTCTTTTTGGATGACTTTCTGCTTTACCAAGGCTTTACACAATGCCAAATTACTCTTTAAGTTTTAGGTAAGACTTGGTTTAATAAATCATGAAACACTATAGGACATTCCTGGTTTTGATTTGTAACTCAAAAGGAGTATGTGATCCAGAAGCATTTAAGATGGATAGTATTAATTATCACTCTTTTAATTAGGCAAGAAATTTATCATTTTAAAGTTGTCATTAAGCAATCACTTCTACTGTATATCTTTCCAAATACTACAATCCTTAGCACCTTGCTTATTAACTAGAAAGATAAATGATTGTCGGAACACATTATTCTAAGGATTGTAGATTCAATTTCTGAACTTCATGATAAAAATCTGGGGCCAAAAATAAGGCATAGATTCATGATTGTTTTTGTATTATTGGCATTGTACACTTCTAACATCACTTTTATATATTGTAGACTGCATTTGAAGCTACACTGAGAAATTGGAAAATGAGTTGATATCAACTCTATCAGAGTGAATTGTATAAAACATTTGTCAATTTTTCCAGTTTTGATGGCTGGCTTTGTTTGTATGTTTCATTAATTTTGTTTTAACTTAGATATGCCAGCTCCCCTCATGTACAATGTTGACCAAGTATGCGTGCTAGGATTATATTTCATGATAGCCTACAAATTATGATGTTAAAAGTGCTAATTGTGTTTTAAACCCATATCACTCAGTCAAATCTCTGAGTTCCCTAAAGCAACTTACTAAGTATTCTTTGCCTTACATTCCAGATCTTAGACATTACGGGGGTGGGTGTGTGTGGGGGTGGATCTTTATAGTTCTGTTGAAGAAATTTAAAATAATATATTTATGAATGCATTTATCCCAGTGGTAGGCAGATTGTCAGTATTGGCAAAGATTGCCACGCTTTAATATCAGCATGCATCTCTGACCTTTGTCAGTGTTTCATTAACATCCCCATCAATACTTCTGGTATTTCTAGGTCAATGTCTAGACAATGTCTAGACTTGTGCTCTTTCATCTAGAATTATATTGTGTGAAATTACACCACTAGTATATGTAATACTACATGTATTTTCAAGAATTTTAATCTAGAGTGATGATAAATAGACCCTGAATCAGTATCAACAAGTTATGAGTAGAAGACATTCAGAGGAAGGCCTGCCTACCACTATGAAATGAAACCCAGCAGACGCACTCCTGCTCTATTTTGCTTCCTGACCTGCGGTACAGATGTGCCACAGCTAATGCAGCCAAGGACAGGATAATTTGTGTATGTGATAAATTGAATAAAACTCATCATATAAAAATGATTTTTTGCATTTATTTATCTTTACAGGTATGCATGTGAATAAGTTTGATTTTGTTACTAATTAGAACACAAAACTATCTTATTCTGGAAATATTTTTCCATAGCAAAGGAGCTAATTACATCTCTGCTACAATTGCATATTAATAAGTTCATTTAAGATATGTTGTTTACAAAAATACTGGAACATAATTTAGAGCATCCCCTTAAAAATAATAGAGCATAAATAATTTACAGTATCACCTTAAAAATAATTTTTAAGAAAAAATAATAAAATAACTTACAAAAATAAAGATGACTTAAATATGAATTTTCTCCACATTACCAGATTTTATTTTGTGGCTTCAAATAAGAAAAAAAAATTGGGGGGAGTTGTATCCGTTTATGATATTTACTTCATTTGTCTGCTAAGCAAATATCTGTGAATCTGAACTAAATGTAGAAAAATGGGCATCGGGAGCATGAAAAGGTGAATTAACCTTCTGCAATATGCTGATGACACAACCTTGCTTACTCGGAGTGATGAGGACTTGCAGGGACCACTAACCAAAGCCCTCAGGAGGGATCCCGCCTCAACATGAAGAAACCAAGCTCGTCACAACTGTACAATAAGCAACATCAGCATACAAGGGGGATATTACATTTTCAAAGAGTTCATTTTTATTGGATTCACTAGTGACACAGTAGGCTCAAATAACGTATAGCATTGGGGAAATCCACTACAGAAGATATCTCTGAAGTGTTTAAAAGCAAAAAAATGTCACTTTGAAGACTGTAGAATAATTTATGTATTTAAACTATGATTTTGATAAGATTTCTGGCTGAACCATGGCCGCCCGGAATAGTGAGTGATTCTGTGTTGGATGTAGGAATGCCAGGATGCCTCTTAGAAACAAGGGGGCAAGATATTGTCTCATTGCTTTGCACATGCTATCAGTAGAGACCAATCCTTTGAGAAGGATATTATCCTTGGTAAAGTCGAAGGTCAGAGAAAACAGGAGGACTATCAATGACATGGGCTGAAATCGTGTCTGCACTACTGGGCTAAAACACAGACGTTATTGTGACCAGGGAGTGATTTCTTTTTCTGTTGAATCTCTAGTTGCAATATGAGCTTCGCTGATTATCGATTACCTAGAAAACCACCGCACCAATACTCTTTCAATGCATTGTCATACTTTCCTACATTTTTGTGATATCGTAACTGCATTCATCACCATCGTGCATAATATTTGATCCAGAGAATAATTGAATTAAGTGATTACTTTTGAACACTCTGTTGTCTCTGCTTGTAACCTTTATAAACTATTCATGGTCAGGCCAGATATCATGCTTCAAGATTCTATGCTTTAAATCTATATGGTTCATTTCAAATGATTTCACATAAGAAATAATGCTATGTTAACAACAGTGTGCTTGCATTGTTTCACATTTCTTTATCATACGCTGAGTTTGAACTACCAGAGAGAGACTCATCATATTGTACATCATCAATGCTTCTTGATACTGATGATATGTTGTACATATGATGAGCACATTAGTTGCAACAGGTCCCACATGCCACAGAAGCTGTCAAGTCACAACACCACTCCTTCTTGGTGAAGGTACATGTTTGATCATGTATGCTCTTTAATCCAAGCAATGACACCATAATTTAAGAATCAAGTTCTATAGCAATGTGGACAAATCAGATACATTTTCCAGTTGAAATGCCCATAACACGGAACGAAAGGCATACATTTTGCTGGCATTGTTGTTTAAATAGCTCCTATTGTTCATCTGTCCTTCCTTTTTTTGGAGAGTGTGCATTGCACTCCTTCATGAGTATTCACTCTTCAGTAGGATGTAGGGAAAGCAGGATGTCAGAAACAAGTGACCAAGTAAAACAACCACTTTGATTCCAAGTCTTTCATATGCATTTCTTTACTCCCTTGTCAACATAGCAAATGTAGACACTAACATGTCCCCTCTATTTTTTTTCTAATAAAGAAACCCGAACTGCTCCTGCCCCATCTGTGAGTCCCTCAAACGGCCACATGTGAGTCCCTTGTTGTAGCCACGGTGTCAATTTTGAAAGATGGTGTCAAACTTTGTAAGGGGTTTTCTACTCTTATTTTAAGACTTTCATTACTTATATTCTAAAACTTTTGCTTTGTTTTAAGACATTATTACTCCCCACCCACCCCACCCCCCGCCCCCAGGTCCTATGTGCCCCCCCAGAAGGGACAGGCTACAGGAGGCCTACCTGAGGTCCTCAGGACATGCACCCTTTCTCTCTATCCTCTTCACGAAAGTCACACATGTTGTGGCAGGTGTAACCATGCAGAGCGGGGAGGGTATTACTTTTGTTAAGATATACAAAATCCCATTTTTCATGAGAACGTCTTTCTATTTTCATATGTCTTGTACAAATGAAAAGAAAACCCCTGGTTTGGCAATTAATGTTTTAGAGGAGGAACTATTCTATTCTTCTCTGTAAGAGTTGTAAGATAATTTCTATGCAGCACAAAGTTCAATGATTCCAAGTCAGAAATATTAAAGGAAAAAAATTATCTATTTGTGGTTTTGACAATACTTCCTCTGTCTGTTAAATCATGTTGAAAACATAAACCACATGCCCGTTTTAAAGATTATACACTACCACACAACTTTTTTTTTAACCTTTGAAAATGTTGCAACTAACATCTCAAAAAAAGAAACCTATTCAAACAACATTTTTTTTGGTGCGTGCTTGATAAGAATGTGGTTTTCAACTACCTTATGAAATTTTAATACAGTTAGGAAGAGCTGTTTTTATTTTAAAAAAATAAGCCACAAAGCATATATTTTATTATTTCATTACTACATAATGCAAAGACCAAAATCCTGTTCTCTGCTATCAGTTAATAAAACATTTCCTGAATTATTTAACTTCCTTACAAATTCAAACCATTTTATGTTTTTATCATTTTTCTGTCAACAGTCATATTCCAAAGGGAAACACTATTTATGTTCATGTTTGCTTTTATTTTAAATTGTTTGATTTTAAAAGGCGCAGCCTGAGTAGCCCGGTGTTTGTTCGACTCCAGCTGATATATGTTCTTTTGGGTTGACTTTGAGTAAATTGCCATCTTGTTTGCAAAGAAAAAGAAAGATAGAGCTAATTGAATGAAAACACCATACAGAGGATTACAACAGTCCATTTTCTTTATTTGAAATATGTCAACACTGAAATATGAATTTGAAAGTACTATATGTAAAATATATCAAAGATTAAAATGGTTCTTGAAGATAGCTTTTGTTTAAAATACAGTAATTTACATGTAAGAAGTCATATTAATTTTCTGTGCCAAGCACATTTTGTATTCCAGAAGAAGGTTATTGACTTAATATTTACAGATGCGGTATTGTTGTTTTGAAGCAGGCTATTACAGTTGCTTTAGTCTTTAGTGTGTTCTTCATATTAATGAGAAGTCTAGATAGCATATACTTTTACTGTCAAATTTCCTTTTAGTTAAAATTATCTCATTTTCTCCTGTATTTTTTCTTGAGGGATTATTTCTTAATTCAATTAACTTCTCTAAGATTTACAATTGTTTAAATTTTCCCCTTAGAAATAGAAAGGGAGGTATCTTCCAATATGATCAAAAGATGATTACGGGTTTTTTTGTTTGTATTTTAAAACATGTGCAGTAGTGGTAAAATTAATTAAGAATTTCAATGGTCTCAGCATGAAATATGTTTCAGCTTATATAAATAGTGATCAATTGAGTATTATGCTGTAGTAACTTGTTTTCTGTCACCCATCTTTAACGCATTACATTGTTTTTTTAAATAACCTTTTATAACGCTACTGAAACTATTTGACACATGAAAGACAACAGTGTTGTTGCTATGGTTAGGGCCATCAAGGCAGTTCCAGCCAATGCACCACAGAAGGAAACTTTGATTTGAATCCTCTGTTGCAGCCGCTGTGTGACTTCATCTCTCTGCCTGCGTCCCTGCCTCTTTTTCACGGACCTTCTATTTACCCAGCCTCATAACATGTCCAAAGTAAGGAAGATAAACGTGCGCCATCCTTGCTTCTTAGGTGCATTCTGGGTCAGTCACTGTCGTTGAATAGATTCTGACTCATAGTGACCCAATAAGACATCCTTGACTTGCCGCATCAGGTTGCCAAGGCTATAAATCTTTACAGAAGTAGACGGCCACATCTTTCTTTGTTAGGGGACTGGTGAGTTCAAGACTCTGGCCATTGGATTGCAATGAAAAATAATCCTTTAAGAAGTATATGGGACCTTAAATACCAGGATGTAGACAGGCTTCAATAACAATTCATAAGGATTGTCTTTCAACAAAGGTATTTTATAATGCATTAAGACAAGAAATAACCTGAACTGATTGGCTTTGTTGTTGTGTTGTTAGGGGTCATGCAGTCAACTCTGACCAATAGCGAACCAATGTAAAACAGAACAAAACACGATAATGTCCTGCACCACCAGCCTCACCTTTGTTCCTGTGCATGAACCCATGGATGCAGCCGCGATGTCAACCTAGCTCGTGGAGGGATTTATTTCCTCCTCTTTGCTGCCCCTCCAGTTTACCAAGCATGAAGTCCTTCTCCGGGGACTGGTCTCTCCTGCTAATATGTCCAAAGTATGTAACACAAAGTTTTGCCATCTTTTCCTCTAAGGAGCACTCTGGCCTTATTTCTAATACAAATCAGTTTGTCCTTTTAGTAGTCTTTGATACTTTTAAGAGTCTTCTCCAGCACCACAATTCAAATGCATTTATTTGTCTATAGTCCTCCTTATTCAATGTCCAACTTTTACGTGCATATGAGGCAATGAAGAATACTGTGGCGTGGGTCAGGTGCACCGTAATTCTCAAAGAAACATCTTTGCTATTTAATACTCTAATGAGTTTTTGTGCAGCAGATTTACCTAATGCAATACCTCTTTTGATCTCCTGACTGCTGTTTCCATGAGCTTGATCCAAGTAAGACAAAATGCCTTGGAAACTTCCACCCTTGGCTCCATTCATCATGATGTTAACTATTGGGCCACTTGGGAGGATTTTGGTCCTCCTTACATTGAGTTGTAGTCCATACTGAAGGCTGCAATCCTTCATCTTCATAAGCAAGTGCTTCAATTCCTCCTCACTTTCAGCAAGCAAGGATGTATCATTTGCATACCACAGGATGTTAAAAAGTCTTCCTCCAATCCCAATACCTCACTCTTCTTCATATATTCCACTCTCTCTGATGATTTGCTCCCCAAACAGATTGAACAAATATGGTGAAAGGATACAACACTGATGTACACCATTCCTGATTTTAAGCCATGCAGTATACCCTTTTCTACTTGCACAATTACCTCTTAATCCATGGACAACCTCCTTAGAGGCACAATGACGTGTTCTGGAATTTCCATTCTTCTAAGGTTATCCAAAGTTTATTGTGGCCCACACAGTAGAATGCCTCTGCATATTCAATGAAACGCAAGTAAATATCATTGTGATATCCTTTGCTTTGACCCAAGATCCATCTGACAGTAGCCATGATAGCTCTTGTTCCAGGACCTTGTCTGAATCCTGTCAGGATTTTTGGCAGTTTCCTGTCAATGAGTTGCTGTGACTGTTGTTGAATGCTCTTGAGCAATATTTTAATTCATGCAATATCAATGATATCATTATTTAGTTTGAGCATTCTGTTGAGTCAACACCTTTCTTTGTAATGGGCACAAATATGGATCTAGTCCAGCCAGTTGGCTCTCTTCCAATTTCCTGTCACATACGAGATTGTTTCCACTACTTCTTCAGTTTTCTGAAATATTTCAATGAGTATTCTGTCAATTCCTGAAGCCTTGATTTTGGCTAGTAACAGCTTGAAATTCCTCCTTCAGCATTGTTGATTCTTGCTCTTAAGCTAACTACTGAAATGATGATCTGTTCTTTCTGCTAAGAGACTCTCTGTATTCTTTCCATCTTCTCCTGATGCTTCCTGGATTATTCAAATTTTTGTCTATAGAATCTTTCAAAATTGCAATTCAAGGCTTGAGTTTTTTTCTTGAATGTTTCAGTTTTAGATGTATGCTTAGCATGTTCTTCCCCTTTGGCTTTAGGATAAACGATACCGGTAGATAAAAATAACCTACTCCTCGAACCAGTGGAGAGGTCTGAGGGGCCGGCCCCAATCCCAACTACGTGTACAACTGCCCCTCCCCCCAGAAGAATTTACTTCAGACAGCACTGAAGCTGAAGCTCAGGGAGAGGAATGTGTCTGATCAGAGCACATGGGAGCAAATGAAGGGGGTGGGGAGAGAGAGTGGAGCATATCCTGGCCCACCAAGCCATGAGGACGATATCTCTGCTCAGAGCAGCCAATCCACAGAGAAGACCATATGGCCAGCCCCACTATGAGACACAACATCCCTCACTGACCCGTAGCCCTACAGGGGACAACACTGGAGATACAGTGTGGGAATTCCACCTGATCTGATCCTACCACACCGAGGCAAATCACTAAGGGCGTGCAACAGAAGAGCAAGGGGAACAGAGCAACGAAGTCCCCAGGGAATACCAAAAATAGACTTTAGAGCCAGGGTTTGGCACCCCATCAGATTTGACCTGAAAACACTCCTAATGGCCAACAAACAGTACTTGAATGAACTACAAGCTTTTCTTTGTTGTTGTTGTTTTTGTCATTGGCTTTTTGCTGTTGTTGTTTTGTTTTCTTTCGTTGCTTGGTTTTGCTCTGTCTTATTTTTTTGTGTATGTTATTATCTCCGCTGGTCTATCTAAATAAGATAGGCTGGATAAACAATCTGGATAGTTCCGGGGGGACATGGGAGAGGGGGAAAAGGTAGTGGTGTTAACAAATCCTAGGGACAAAGGAACAACAAGTGATCCAAATC